>NC_134408.1:17422550-17520050 GCF_038048845.1 Mixophyes fleayi
ATATATATATATATATATATATAATACAATATATACTTTTATTTTGTTTTTATTTGCGCAGTAAAGCTCATACCCGCTGCCATCAATGTTGTGCTAGCACTGGTACCTAGCATGCCAACAGGTATGAAAATGGAAACCATTGCTCTCGATTACCCTATACCCACCTGCGTTTTTTCTTGTGTTCCAGAGTGTTGCGGTTCCTTTTCCACACACTGCTTGAACTTGCCGCAGGTGATCCCGTGGAAAAATCTAGGCGAACTTCCATGACCTCCACAAGTGATGACAGACGGTGTTTTTACTGGAGTTTGTGTATTTTTATGCAGAACAAATGCAAGTAGGTATCATCATCATCATTTATTTATATAGTACTAATTCCGTAACGCTGTACAGAGAACTCACTCACATCAGTCCCTGCCCCATTGGAGCTTACAGTCTAAATTCCCTAACACACACACACACAGACACACACACACAGACAGAGAGAGAGAGACTAGGATTAATTTGATTGCAGCCAATTAACCTACTAGTATGTTTTTGGATTGTGTGAGGAAACCCGAGCACTCGGAGCAAACCCACGCAAACACAGGGAGAACATAGAAACTCCGCACAGATAAGGCCATGGTCGGGAATTGAACTCATGACCCCAGTGCTGTGAGGCAGAAGTGCTAACCACTGAGCCACTGTGCTGCCCCAATATGAGGCCTAAATTAGCTCAGTGGGCATATGTAGGACTACAGCGACTGTGAAGGGCAGGTGGCCGGAATTACATTAATAATTGGTGCAAACACTTGAAGACAGCAAGGGGCACCCCGAAACATGAGCAGATGTAATGTGGTTTATCAAGTTTGGAGGCAGGACCTCTTTAAGTGATAAATAAAAATATCCAATTATTTGCTTTTGATTTTTGGACGTTGTCACTTATTTTATTTGTCTCAGTAAGGCCAGCACGCTGCATTGCATCGCTAATTAGTAATGATTGTTGCAGAAACATAAGGACCATAGGAACATGAATTTTGCTGGTCATTTAGAACTTTGACGTGTAAATTCCTTCGTAGATCAATTCATCATTAACATCGGGAAATATGGTGGATACAGATTAAGGGTGATTAAGTGGGTTTCACTTGTTCTACTAGTAGAGTCAATCATTATTTTTGTTTTTCTTTTATGTTCCTTAGCTCGTTATATTTTTACAGCTTATGTTATAGGTTAAATTATGCCTACAAAATCAGCAATGGAATTAGTGACTTACATAGACCTCCCACTATTATAGGTCTTAAGACGACAGGTGGTGTTTACTATGACATTCTTAAATCTATTAATTATAAATGCCCACAAAGGGTTTACTCTAAAAGTCATTTTCTTCAACCTACTGTCTAACAAATGTTTATTTGTTGTTGGGGTTCTTTTTAACTTTCATTTTTTTTACTTTAAAAAGCCGTTTGTACGATTTAGTCTTATGCTTTCATGTATCATGATAGAGTTCAGTATTTAAGTGAAACTAGCACTGTTTTTGTGTGTTCCGAGAAAGACCAGACTGGTCTGTCTATATGTACTCGGCATACAAGCCCCGCCCACTTGTCTGTCAATGTTTATCCCTGTAGCAGTGAGCGGAACTCATTTACAAGCTGCCTATTTAGAGTCGACTGTACCCCATATTTTTTGCGTAAGGTACTCATTTACGTACTGTGCATGTGCTTAATGAATGCGTACAAATAAGTCGATAGATTTTTGCATAATGTTGACTTGCATTTTCTTACTTTGGGGGAGGGGAGTAGTGGTCAGGTAGGTGCTCGCAGGCGTAGTCTGAGTACATTAAGGGCGTGTTACATAATTATAGTGTAAACAAATAGGGTAACGTCACTTTAGTGTTTACTGCTAACCCTGTAAAGCCAAATATATGCGGCTTAAATATATATAATATATATATATATGCCTTGAGGCACTTTGTGTGTTTAAACATTCTTTTACTTTGATAAAGGTAAAAAAAAAAAAAAAGTGTCACGTTAAAATTATAGATAGGAGACAACTTCAGCTAAGCTCACAACTAAAAAATCAATTACTTTTGCAGAGGGAAAATATTGGGAAGCAAATGGCATCACCAAACAAAAGAACAATATATACCATCACAAGAGAATAATAGCGTCAATGAGAAATATACAGTATAATATGAAAAGCAGAGAACTACATAGACAAGTAAATGGTGTTACACAGCAGTACATATTTGGTTAAGGTAAATTAAATACCAACCAACAGCTTTGATTTTCACAAGACAGTCTCAAGTTCTAGCGACCAAAATGGGCGTGGCCTAACTAGAAATGGTTGCTACATAGGGCGGATCGAGGCATAGGTAGGTGAGGCCTAATTTGTCCCAATAATCCGGAATGTTGGAAGGTATATTGTGGTACGAGACTTCCCACGAGGAGTAAATGACATATATAGGTATATATAGGGGCACTAGACAGTTCACAAAGGGAGTAAAGATATCACAGTGCAGTACATAGTGACACGGGACAGTACACAAGGTACAAAACATTATATAGCGGCACGGGACATCACAGAACTAACGAAAGTGGCACAGAACCGTTTGGGAAGTCTGATAATAAAAAAAATAGCATTATTCCTCCTTTCAATTATTTATAAATCTAAATTTCTGCTATGAAGTATATATCATATAATTTACCATCATAAATAAACCAATACATTCAGCATCTTGGTATTTGAGGACAGTTAGACCTGAGTTGTACACCAAGAGATGTCCGCGTAGGGTATAGGAAGGCAACCTGTGGCTATCAAGCCGAAAGTCCGAGCGTACTGGATTTCCAGCACCTGGAGAGCCACCAGTTGCCCCAGCCTGGGTAAGGTCAGAACTGCGCTCATCACCCTTCATTCATCATATATTTCTGTGGCGTTGTCCAGGTCTGGTACCTTCAGCGAAATGCCTCTTTGCATTAAAATGTATGAACCCTGCAGTCACCTGGTGATGGACAAGGCAGCCCAGAAGACGGAGCTCCACATGTCATTAGCGCTAATGAGGGCAAGATGTCACATCCACCAGGGAGAAGTTGGAGGAACAGCTGAAATTGTGGATTTCATGTTAAGACCTAAAAATGTCAGGAGCTGCATTGTTAAAAACAGTCATTAGGCAAATGTGACCTTAAAACCTCATCTGTTTGTGCTGCCATTTAAACCGCAATTAACTCCACTAATTAGTTTCCATATTTTCTGTTTACAAAACGAGAAACCTGCAGAGAGAAAAAAAAAAAAAATAACGAAAGTTGTTTTTTGACATATTCCAATTTGCTCTCGGGAAAGTCACTCTGTCTTTTCCGATGGAATCTGTTCCCCATTTGTTGGAACAAAATATTAACCTTTTTTTTTTTTTTGTTTTACATAATTGTAATTTTCTGGTTTTATTACTTTTTCTTTGTCAAATATAGGGTAATTCATATGACAATGTTTTATTAGCCAGTGAGATGTTTTACATAGATCGGAAAAGTAAATGTTCATTTCTGGAACTCAAAGTATAAAACTTCGAAAAATGACATATAAACATTTTAGTAGAAGACATAAGTAAAACTAGTTATATCTAGTAATGAAATGGAATACGTTCAAGTTGATGGGTAAATTAAATGCATCATGTACACATTCTTAGAGAGAGACAAGGAGAGAAAGAGAGAGATAAAGATGGAAGAGAGAGACAGAGAGAAGAGAGAGAGAAAGACAGAGAGAAGAGAAAGAGACAGAGAGAAGAGAGAGACAGAAGAGAAAAAGAGGGAAAAGAGAAAGAAATAAAGAAAGAAAGAAACAGAGAAAAGATACAAAGAAAGAGAGAGAGAGAGAGAGAAAAAAGAAAGAGAGAGAGAAGAGAGAGAGAGAAGAGAGAGAGAAAGACAGTAGAGAGAGACAGAAAAGAGAGAGAAGAGAGACAGAGCAAAAGAGAAAAGAGAGATAAAGAGAGACAGGAGAGAGAAGAGACAGAGAGAAGAGAGATAATAACAGAAGAGAGAGACAGAAGAGAAAAAGAGAGAAAAGAGAAAGGCAGAGAAGAGAAAGGGACAGACAGAAGAGAAAGCAAGAAGAGAGAGAGAAGAGAAGAGAAAGCGAGAAGACAGAGAAGAGAGAGAGAAGAGAGAAAAGAGAGAGAGAGAAGAGAACGAGAGAGATAGGGAGAGAAGAGAAACTTCTTTCTGGTGTGAGTTCTTTTTGGGGGAAAGGGTTTAAAATATGAAATTGGAAACACTTCGTTAGCCACAAATACAAATTAATTCCTAATTTTGTTTGGGTACATGTAGACAAATAAAGTCTCTAAACTTGTCATGGAAGGGCTTCTGTTTCATTTTTTCCAATGTCCACAAAGATGAATTCATATTTTGCATTCACTATGGCCATCAGGAAAATACTGAAGAATCCCATTGTAGAAAGAGGAACCAGTTTTAGAGGGTGGAATAATTCTGACATGTTTCCCACCTATGTTGGCCCCACCGCAGCTTTTTCACATTCTTCTTAACTTGCCATTCCTCAACCTTTGATGGGAACTAAAAAGAAAGATTGGTGTAATGGTAAATCAATACATGCATCTATAGTTATCATACAAACTATTTTGCTTTATATTTTTATTAAACAACCCTCTGCGTTCAGTGAGGAGGGGTGTTCCGATGTTGGGGAAGATATTGTTGAGATGCCTGAAACCACCCAGAAGCCACCTAGCCAACACGGTCAACAACCTGGCAGGTGGGTAAAGAGAAGGCCACGGGAGGCGGACAACAGAGAGGTCATGACTCGTTGCATACAGCCCTTCTGCGCCATGGAAGGTTTCTGTCCTCCCTGAGCTTGCCTTAGGACACCTGTGTTATGGTTATACAGGTGTACTGTCCCAGTCAAACACCACTGTCCTCGGAGCGGTATCCTGGCTGATGGAAAAAGAAAACGACCTAATGTGTGCGGCCATAGCAAAAATACAGAAATGCTTGAAAACAGGGCTGAGGCCGAACATTTGATTATGGACATTTATAAGACTAACAGCGGGGATCTCACCCAGTACATGGGGTTGATAGTGTTCCCACCAAGCCATGCACCAAATCTCTATATGCCGTCCCATGCCCTCATTTGAGGCTTCCTCCCCACAGGCAGATATCTGTAGAGTGTATACAGAGTCATGATCTTTTCAGCACATGGTTATGAGAGATGCTGATCTAAGATCTGGCGGTAAACTGTGTAGGTGTTTACGCATGAATCCTCATGCTCATCGGTACTTTTAGTCTTTGGTAAAATCGTTACAGAAATTGCAACTGAAGTAAGGTTGCATTGGTGTGTACCCAGCTTGGCTCTTCTAACGTATAGAAAGGTATTTGTGTGGAGCTAGGTTCCCCAATGTGAAATGTATTGTGATTAAACTGAGTGTAAATGTCACTGAGGTAAAATAAAGTGCAAGTATTACTGTGTAAGAAGCATTAGGAGCTGTTTTTGGAATGCCGTACTACACGTGGTGTTAGAAGTGGGATGTTCCCGGAAAGATAGTTGATGCTTTCCAGTCCAGCGGTACTGCAAAGGGGAGGTGCCAAGGGCAAAACTGTTACGTTTATTAAAAAGCAATGTAACCTAAAGGCCTGTAACCTGATAAGCAGTGGGTAACGTATAACGAGCTTAGTCTCTGATAAACATATTGTAACATTTAAGAAGTTACACTCTTTGAAAAGATCACAGACTAATGTGGAATTAAGGCGTCACCCTTAAAAATACCTAGGGGAGCACACCTTTAAATGCACATGACACAAGATAGTGACATGGACAAAATGGAAAACTACCACATATGGAGTGTACATTTTGGACCATAAATAACTCTCAGTTTGCCAATGATGAACTAGCAACATAGATTGTTAGGAACCTTTACAACAGTAGTGTAAGCTTAGTGTGAGTGTTAGTACTGTGTAGATGGTTGCATAGAGTGGGTGTTAGTGTGAATGCCTGTACTGTGTGCGGCACAGTGTAGTTTAGTGTAGGTGGTAGCAAGTCTGCTCCATCTTGGTAAATACCTCTTTAAACAATCACCTTATCTCAAATATCTTCAATTGTGATAAGTTTCTGAGAAATTTACATGTATATCCATGGATGTTATTACTATAATTACAAATAAGGTAACTTATGATCTTTGTTCATAAGGTCTCTTTAAAGCAATTATTTATTTAGTTTTTAGTTTTTAAAACTACATTTTCAGATTTGCCCCTGATGACATTAACCAAGAAGGTGTGTCATGTGATCATGCCTATGAATCCAATTCAAATGATTGTTATTTAGTAACAAACCTCTTGCTTGTATGCACTAAAGAATACCTTCATCCAAAACTGGAATTATGTGAGATCAATCAAAGAAGGAAATATTATTTACCTGTGCTCCCTTGACCCTTGAGTCCCGTGTAGGGCCAGAGATACCATTAGGAGGCGCCAAACACCCCAAATGAGTGATGTAATGGGGTAATATGTATCAATAGGCGGTTTGTTATTATTGCCCATTCTCTGTGGTTTGCTGTCATTATTTGAACCAGAAATGTTATTAAAGGCAAAGATGCTGCCTCATCCTGCTCCATACAAGGTGGGGGGTGGCAGCTCTTGTGGGGGTTCTCCTAGGGGTCCCAGGGCGCACACATTGCCCTGGTCCTGCATTGCCTATAACAGTCCTCATGCCTGCTCGGCGGCTGTGATTTTTTTGTTGAGGACCCCCCTGGGAAGCTCGCTGGGGAATGACATTGACAATGCAGTAAGTTGTTTGCAAAAACCTGTCCCCAGTAGCCGAAACAATCTTCTCGTCTGACAGTTAGAGAATTTGTGGGACCCCCCTGATTGGAAGACGAACTGAGATTTCCTTCTTTTATTGCTCTCCCATAGTTTTGGTTGGAGTCATCCACCCAAAACTTCAAAAGGGCCAGATATTACCCCTAGTCTCAGTAATAAGTTATTAATTAAAAAAATATTAATAGTTAGTTAAAATACATTAATTGAACAAAGAGACACCTATTTGTAATAACATATCAGCAGGTATTATATATACAGTAAGTGTTACAGCTATAAGGCTGGGTACACACCATACAAAATTTCTCCCGATGCGCTATCCCTAAAGATTTCACCAACGATTAAAAAATAAACAAGTCCCGATCAGCATGCTGATTTCTGTTGACACACTAAACACGTTTTACAAGATTTACCTTCAGATCTGTGCTCTTCATCTGTCCTAACCATCGGATGACCAGATGGTGACTCTGCACACTCCATAGAGATCTATGGACACAGCCGATCCTGAGTGCGTACACTCTGCAGAATTGGAACGACATCGTTCCATTGTTGAACAAGATTTTTAGATCAGTTTAAGAATCAAATGGAACGATACGATGAGCTTTGGAACGATAATCGTTCATCGTTGCAGCCTACACATTAATGCGATATCGGACAGTCATTTTTTGTTTCATTGGCCCGTTAATCTGCTGAAAACACTGGAGTGTGTACCCAGCTTACTAACACATCTGAATATGAATCAAGAATGACCTGGGGGCCACAGGTGAAGATCAGAGGTCCACATGCGATCCTAGGTCTGCCTTGTTGCATATCACTGATTTACACAGTTCCACTCCTCTTGCTCCATCTGCAATTCTCTGTACTTTTTCTGTATGTTTGGCAACCATTTCTCTTGTTCTATATGGTGGATGCAATTCTCTATATAATCTCTTATTGTGTTGTTTAACTGTGTACCACCGCACAGTGCCACTTCCTTTACTCGTTAGACTGGTATCAATTATTGGTATATTTTTGGATTTTGCCCACTTTATATGCCGCCCAGATACATACACACATAAAAAAGGTTCATTCATATTCTAAAAAGTGATAAAATATACATTTTATTAAAAAAAAGTAAATCACAGTACCTCCCAACTCATTAAAAAAATTTGTGTTCGAAGCACAAGCACCTAATGAAAGCTGCAATTATCATCATCATCACCGTTTATTTATATAGCACCACTAATTCCGCAGCGCTGTACAGAGAACTCACTCACATCAGTCCCTGTCCCATTGGAAATCACAGTCTAAATTCCCTAACATACACACACAGACAGAGACAGACAGAGAGAGACTAGGGTTAATTTTAACAGCAGCCAATTAACCTACTAGTATATTTTTAGAGTGTGGGAGGAAACCGGAGCACCCGGAGGAAACCCACGCAAACACGGGGAGAACATACAAACTCCACACAGATAAGGCCATGGTCAGGAATTGAACTCAAGACCCCAGCGCTGTGAGGCAGAAGTGCTAACCACTTAGCCACTGTGCTGCCCCAATAAAAATTAACCCTAAGTCTTACAACAATTTTCTAAGTAGGCAACAATTTGTAGGAAACATGATACAGTTATAATGTTGTACTTATACCTGATCTTGATACATTTGAACGAAGTAACAAAAACAATGTTCATTGACCAGATTGATTTGCAGAATACAGAGAAAGCAACTACTGGCCGTTAGCTACCGTCTATGGGATTTCTTATATAGAATTTTATATTATAGAAACACAACATTTTTTCAATTTGATTTTCACTTAGAATTCCCATTCACAAACAAAGCTTAGATTTTATAGAAGTGATTCCGTTTAACAGCTTGATGAGACCATGGTGGATTTCGATTGTACAACAAAATTCAGCACAACTCTGCTGTTGTCACACTATCCTTATGGTCGAGCCCAACACACTCATCTCTCTCCTCCAATGCCTCCAACAGGCCACGATTTCAGGAACTCCTTAAAGAAGGTCCTAACCCAAAACCAAAAATATTGGTTTGGGTGGAGGTGAAGTAGTTATTACAGAAAACAAAACAGTTGCCTGGGATGTGGAATTGATGAATCTCCCAATGTCCCCAACTGCTGTAATAGACACACTCCATGCTACTGGTTAAGCTATCTCCTGGGCCTCTTTCGACAATTGTTTGGCCTGCTTTATGCAGTCCAAGTGTTAAGAGGAATAAGGTATCCAGAAGGGGACTGTAAGAAAAATTAGTGTCAAGGACAGAGCCATTGAATGGTGCCACTAAGGGAAGTATGCTTTTTTTCTGTAGTTCATTTTTGTTATTTGTCCTATGGTCCATTTTTTTCTATAGGTCATTCTTTTTCTATAGTTCAGTCTTCAGACCTGCAACTTAGTTATCCTTTAACTGTGCATATATATATATATTTCAGAGTGTACATATACATATCAGAGTATATATATGTATATATATATATATATATATATATCTCAATCACTGGAATAGTTTCTGACATGCATTTTCTAAAAACCATGGGGAGATTGTTTTTGTTTTAGGGAAAAGCTGGTAAAGGTCCCTGGGGTGGAACTGGAAAGAGAAGGGTGGGCTCCATTTACATGGCCCAGTCTGCATCTCCTTTTCTGCCAGTCTGGTGGCCGACTGATTAATAGTTGCACCTGTGAGGTGTGTTTAAAGATGTCAGATCAGTCTCAGTCTCTCTTCTGCCTGGGTAAAGAGAAAGCCTGATATCATGTTGTGTGTAAAACTATATGTGCTGGAACTTCTTATGTTCTGTTTAGTTTGATAGTCAGGAACAACATATATTTAGTTAGTGATGGACACGCAAGGTATTTATATTAAAGTTTTCTTTATTTTTTCAGTTTAATAAAACTGGTTGAGGCCAGTTGTACCAAAACCTTGGACTTGTGTACACTACCATCTACCCCGAGGAAATGGCACCTGTTCCCCTAATCCGATTATAATATATATAGAATATATAACCATATAATATGAATATTTTTGTGAACGACAAATCCCCTGCGTGACTTTTCTGCTCTGACAGCAGAGGGAAATTTATCTAATTGACTGGACCAACACAATTCACAGCCTTAAACATTCCCTAATCATCTGGCAATAGCAACTGCTCTCTTTAGCAATATAACTGGTTCAGTGATGGAAAAATAATCTAAAGGACCAGGAATTAAATGCTGGGATAGCACTTGAATTCATGTAAATAACCAGTAAAAATGAGTTTGCCTTAATAGAGCATTTATCTGGCTATTACAATGTAATGGAATAACTCCTAATTCTTGAAATGAGACTCCTGCCTGAAATTGCCTGTTAAAAATTTAGAAACACACTGATGCTGCCATTTGAAGGATAAGTTATTAGGGATTGTTTTCATCAGCAACATCTGTAACTCTGGAAACAAATCATGCACTGCAGTAATTGCTTCCATGGTCACAGATGTTGCTAAGAAAGGTCAAATTGCAGCACAGTGTTGATGATTCAATGGGCAGAGGTCTTATATCAAGTTCCAGGATAGCAATAATTTGTATTACCCAGCATATTCATTTTAATTAAGCAGAATATTTCTTTTTTGTACGGTTTAAAAAAGGAAAAGCGAGGGTGCTGTGAGCGGCATGTCTTACTGGAAAAACAGGTGTAATATTGAACAAAACCGTCATATTACTATATATAGATATTACATATCTACCTTGGAACTATCATTAGCATAATATATCTTGCTTGGCATTATCACATCTCACTTGGCAATACGTGGTATATCAGGTTCTGGGCGCTAGAAGTAAACTTGTGTGGCGAAAAGAAGAGTTATTGTTATTTATTAGACATTATAAAAAGTGATTGCTCCGGCCGGAGCCAATGTTGTTGCAGCAAAGACAATATGATACCAGTACAGAGATCAAAGAGGTACATACATGTATGGATAAATGGTGAAATGAAATCAGTCCATGCACATAAATGTCCGCTCGGTTTGTGAACCAGTGTTGCAGATTCTCCAATTTATCAGTAAACAGATGTCCTTTCAGCCCTGTTAGAGGTGATATTGAGTCAATTGTCCCAAAAAGGTACTCACATTAATGGAGTGCACTGAGCGGACCTGGAGGTCATATCCATGAAGGTTTGAATGAAAAGGAAAAAAGAAAAAAAGAAAAAAGAGGAAAAAAGAAAAATGTCCCAAAAACAATATATATGTGTAAATCCAGGGTAACTTACTTGATGTCGCTCGGTGGAAGGTGAACGCTGAGCGGGGGTCCCTCCTATGGACTTGAAGTGTCTCCTGTCTAGAGTATGTACAGCAGTACAAAGTGCAGACACAAGCCCTGTGTTTGTCCGGAGGTAGCGTATACCCGCTGGATGTGTCCCTCGTAGACAGCTGTTCTGCGGGTTGGGGTTGATGTTACTTGGTAGTCGATGTGCGCTGAGCGGGGGTCCCTCCTGCAGACTGATAGCGTCTCCTGCCTTAAGTTTGTATGATGATGCAGGGCACAAGCACACAGCCTGTGTGTAACGGAGGTGGCGTGTAAACGCTCTATATATCCCTCGCGAGCAGCAATTCGGCAAAGTGAAATAAGCAGTCCAGGGTGCTGGAATGTGAAGATTGAAAAGGTAGGCACTTAACAGTGCTATGTGGTTCCGTGTGAGTGTAAATACCAACGCGTTTCGCTCGTAGCCAGAAAGGCAAACCCTGAGGAAGCTCACTGCCTTTCTGGCTACGAGCGAAACGCGTTGGTATTTACACTCACACGGAACCACATAGCACTGTTAAGTGCCTACCTTTTCAATCTTCACATTCCAGCACCCTGGACTGCTTATTTCACTTTGCCGAATTGCTGCTCGCGAGGGATATATAGAGCGTTTACACGCCACCTCCGTTACACACAGGCTGTGTGCTTGTGCCCTGCATCATCATACAAACTTAAGGCAGGAGACGCTATCAGTCTGCAGGAGGGACCCCCGCTCAGCGCACATCGACTACCAAGTAACATCAACCCCAACCCGCAGAACAGCTGTCTACGAGGGACACATCCAGCGGGTATACGCTACCTCCGGACAAACACAGGGCTTGTGTCTGCACTTTGTACTGCTGTACATACTCTAGACAGGAGACACTTCAAGTCCATAGGAGGGACCCCCGCTCAGCGTTCACCTTCCACCGAGCGACATCAAGTAAGTTACCCTGGATTTACACATATATATTGTTTTTGGGACATTTTTCTTTTTTCCTCTTTTTTCTTTTTTTCTTTTTACCTTTTCATTCAAACCTTCATGGATATGACCTCCAGGTCCGCTCAGTGCACTCCATTAATGTGAGTACCTTTTTGGGACAATTGACTCAATATCACCTCTAACAGGGCTGAAAGGACATCTGTTTACTGATAAATTGGAGAATCTGCAACACTGGTTCACAAACCGAGCGGACATTTATGTGCATGGACTGATTTCATTTCACCATTTATCCATACATGTATGTACCTCTTTGATCTCTGTACTGGTATCATATTGTCTTTGCTGCAACAACATTGGCTCCGGCCGGAGCAATCACTTTTTATAATGTCTAATAAATAACAATAACTCTTCTTTTCGCCACACAAGTTTACTTCTAGCGCCCAGAACCCGATATACCACGTAATAACCCTTTTTTGGGAGGGTAGGGATTCCCTCCTGTCCATTTGCAGGTTCTAATCTTTGGCTGCTTTACACATATCAAGATAGCGCAACCCACCCCCTTGTTTATCTCACTTGGCAATACCACTGGCATATTACATTTCACTGGGTAATACCACTGGCATATTACAACTCGCTGGGCAATACCACTGGCATATTACATCTCACTGGGCAATACCACTGGCATATTACATCTCACTGGGCAATACCACTGGCATATTACATCTCACTGGGCAATACCATTGGTATATTACATCTCACTGGGCAATACCACTGACATATTACATCTCGCTGGGCATTACCGCTGGTATATTACATCTCACTGGGTAATACCACTGGTATATTACATCTCACTGGGCATTACCACTGGTATATTACATCTCACTGGGTAATACCACTGGCATATTACATCTCACTGGGCATTACCACTGGTATATTACATCTCACTGGGCAATACCACTGGCATATTACATCTCACTGGGTAATACCACTGGTATATTACATCTCACTGGGTAATACCACTGGTATATTACATCTCACTGGGCATTACCACTGGTATATTACATCTCACTGGGTAATACCACTGGCATATTACATCTCACTGGGCATTACCACTGGTATATTACATCTCACTGGGCAATACCACTGGTATATTACATCTCACTGGGTAATATCACTGGTATATTACATCTCACTGGGCATTACCACTGGTATATTACATCTCACTGGGTAATACCACTGGTATATTACATCTCACTGGGCAATACCACTGGTATATTACATCTCACTGGGTAATACCACTGGTATATTACATCTCACTGGTCAATACCACTAACATATTACATCTCGCTGGGCATTACCACTGGTATATTACATCTCACTGGGCAATACCACTGGTATATTACATCTCACTGGCTAATACCACTGGTATATTACATCTCACTGGGTAATACCATTGGTATATTACATCTCACTGGGCAATACCACTGACATATTACATCTCGCTGGGCATTACCACTGGTATATTACATCTCACTGGGCATTACCATTGGCGTATTACATGTTGCTGACTAATACCACAAGAATATTGCACCCTTGGTATGTCTGATATCTGCACATCACTGGATCCTCCCTTCAGCTACAATGTACACAGATCAGATCAGCATATTGTCATGAGCCGCGGCGGCTCCTGGCACCGCCGCGACTCTCTGCCCTCACGTCCCGGTCATCGTCATGACGACCGGGACGTCACTTCCGGGTTGTCCCGGCCGTTGCCAAGGCAACGCATTCAGTGTGCTGCGCTGCGCTCCGGCATTCAGGACAGCTGGGCGCATGCGCAAATAGTAAAGAAGCCAGCTGGCTAATTATGCTCCCCGGGGCTGCCTTCCTCCCATTGGCCAGTGCTAGTATTTAAGGCAGGGAGGGGCAATCCTCCCCTGCCGGTTATAGTTCCTGCTTGTGCATACTAGCCTGCAGTGTTCCTCTGCTCTCTGACTACTTTTTGGATTCTGACTACTGTTGCTGACCTTTGCCTTGTTACTGACTACGATTGATTGCCTGTACCCTTTTGACCTTCTTGCCTGGACTCCTACCCTGTGACCCCTGACCCCGGTTCGTGTACTGGATATTCTGTTTGCTGCCGGCCTTGACCCTTGCCTGACCTCACTCTGCTATTGCTCCCACCTTCTATCGCTGGGTTCTCCCCAGTCTGCGCACAATTCACGACCCTCAGCTGTCTGCGGCCAAGTCTGTCCCCACCACTAGGGGCTCCAGCGAAAACCAGACTTCTGAGCAGACTCCGGGTTTTGTGTTGCTGGCTGTGGGGGTTCCTAACACATATTGTACTTGTGAGTGAATCTGGAGGGTTATTGTTAAGGGGTGAAGTGGGTGAAATTGGAAGGTATAACATCCAGGGCCATCTTTTCCATTGGGCACGATGGGCAGCTGCCCAGGGGCCCCACGGGCAAGGGGGCCCCATAGGCACGGCTCTTAATGAGAATAAATAATCCTGCGAAAGAAAAAAACTTGCAAAAAAAAACCTACAAGGGTGACTGAGCAAGTACATCTATCTATCTCTATCTATATATATATATATATATATATATATATATATATATATCTATATCTGTATCTGTATACATCTATATCTATATCTAGGGGCCCCGGTGCACTGCTTTGCCTGGGGGCCCATAATGTTGTTGAGATGGCCCTGATAACATCTAATCTACAGCCTTCCAGAAATCTAGTATTTTCTTAATTATTCTGCAGCTATGAAAACAAGATTGTAAAATCTTTAGGGAAATTTACTTTGTAACCGGTAGACAAAAACCTAATAGGATATCTATAAACAAATGACGTTTACGTTTTGAGAAAGTGTCACCAGAGACGTATTATTGGTCTGTATGTAGTTTGTAGAAGTCAGGCATTTAGACAGACTATAAATAACACTATAGTATTGACCACAATGTTTATTTCGCTGGCCAGGCAGTCTGTGGAATGAATATGGAAACAAGACAGAGGGTATTGAAAGCAATTGCTTTGATTGTTAAATTAAAAGAACTTGAATAGGCTGCTAAGAAGAACAATCCATATCCATTTACCGTAGAAAAGCCTACTGAAATATAGGTGCTTTTTAATAAATTCTAATCTGAACCTTGCTGAGCTAAACAATTAAAGATAGGAGTCATTACAGTCAGTGGATTCATGTTATGATACAGCTTGACTGAAAATAATGTTACAGCGCCACCATGTGGCAGAACATAGAAACTCACAATGGAGATCTATTTCATCACTGTTTTTAAATATATACAGCAAAGCTCATCTTTTTAAAGCATTCTTCTGAATTAGAGGATGACTAATGGGGATGGATGAGTACCAAACATAATAAACAAAAAAAATTGCAATTTTTCTGTTCTTAATTTATTGTTTGAATCAAACTTTTTTTTTTTATAAAATCAATATTCCCCCTTCCCTTTAGGATGTAAGCTCTCATATGAGGGGCCCTCTTTCCTTGTGTGCTCCTTCTACTGTTCCTTCACCCTCTGTACCTCTTGGCCTGCTTCGCTAGCCCTGTTTTCCCTGTTTTATTAAGCTTCGGCCTTCTTCTTGCTGATTTCTACCATCCCTTTCACTATCTGTCCCAGAAATAATCTGATTTGCTTTACCCTGTCACCTGTGTTTGTATATATTTTTGTATCATGTTGTGTCTTGGTTCTGTTTTCTGTATATGTAATGTACGGCGCTGCGGACCCTTTGTGGCGCCTTATAAGTCAAAGAAAATAATAATAATAATAATATTCCATTTTAAAAGGATTGTACACTTTCAGATGACTTGAACTTATTGGCTTCTACGTGACTTCCTAGAACCTTTACTAAGTGCATTGATTATAATCAGGCAGCATTGTTTGTTTTCATTGCTCTGAGATACAACAAAGCTCTTCTGTGCTCTTCATCATCATCATTTATTTATATAGCGCCACCAATTCCGCTGCGCTGTACAGAAAATATTTGCCATTCACACCATCACATTGCATGTCCAATGGCTCCTTTGTGCCAGACCCTCGGGGTAATGGCAAGAAACATCCTGATTATATAAACACGTGGCTGAAAAGCACAGAAGGACGTTAAAAAGGTACAACAAAGTAATTAGTAAAAGTTGCAGAAGAACATGCAAAAGCTAATTCAAAGTCATTTGAAGGTATATATACCCTTTTCGGAGATATCTATAAGAATGAATATAGCTTTAAAAGGAATGGGCTGGTTGAATCAATACTCATGCAACACAAATGACCTGAGGAATCTGATTTAAAAGGCATATATTAGTGCTTTCATCTACATGTTATCATCGGGTCTGATAAGTAAATGCCCTTGACCACTCTCTGATTGGAGCCCACTAGGATGGATTAAATATGTGGATTATTTCCCCCCCCCCCCCCACGTATTTCTCATTGTAAAATACCTGCTTAATAATATGTGTAACACCCCCTCTGATGTTGTTAAACACACCTCCAGGTGACTGAATGTGAGCCCAGGCACTAGGACCCAGAGGAGACTCCAGGAACTGTAGTAACGCAAGATTGGTATGAGCTGAGGGGACAGTCAGGGACCTGGGACGGATGGGGCGGAGGCTCTGGTGTCCACCAGCAAATTTGGGAGCGGATCTTCCTTTCTTCTATTTACGCCGATGTCTTCTTTCTTGATCACGGCGCCGTTCCTCCAGAGAGTCCGGCATTGCATTGACTTCACGCCGCACAGGACTGCTATATAATAGCCATCGCTATGGCTGCCAAGCGGTGACGCGGCGAGCACTGATTGGCAATAAAAATTCAAATGGCCTGGAGGTGAGCCCTGATTGGCTCACTGTCCCAGGCCAATGATTGGTGGCTATAAATCGTTATCGATTCGCTGTCACCAGAGAGGAAAACTTACCTGCCTCCTAAACTCGCTGCACCTGGTGCTCGCTGGTTTCAGTAGGCACGTACCCGACAGGCAGCCTCAAGTTAGATACACAGATGATACAATTACTGAAGAGGCGCGGGATGAGAGAACGCTCTGCGCTGCAAGTAAGAGCTCATTAGGGGGTGCCACAGAGGTCGGGGGCAAAGAATACGTTCCTTATTTATTAAAAAAGACCTTTCACCCGTGTATAAGGCATTCATTGTAAAATACACAGTGGGCCTCATTTGCAAAGCACAAAATGGCCGAGCCCCAGTTCCAAAGGTGGAGAAAAATCCTCATGACTCTGATAGCTCCACCCCTTCCTCACATAACTGGGTGGGGTTATGTCCTTTATAAGGCCCGATCACCCAGCAAACATGATTTATTAGGAGGAAATTGTTGAAGTTGAAGCTGTATGAAATCTGGTTCCTGATGACTTTGCACCTGTTGCTGTTGGATTCTTGCACATCAGACAATAAAGGTCATATATGTGGAACTACCCTATCTCATATTAAAATATATTGCATTGAGTGGAACTAAGGATCCTTTCTTACACACAGATTTAGACGTTTTAAAGTGTTAAATTAAAAATCTTCTCATTTAAATTCCCGGACCTTGCTCATATGCCGTTCATTTCATTGAATAATACGTTAACACACTGAAGGTTTTTCATAACTGAAGTCCGCAATGGTGTTTATTCAGCGTTTCAATCCCAATAACATTCCATGTGTTAGAATCACAAACCTTCATGGGTCAGTGTAAATGACAAAGCAGAGATCTTATTTTTCCCCATGGCTTCCCTACCACATCCTCCTTAAAACTAATGTACAGCTGTCAACGCCTGTCGGACATTTCTTTGCAGACAATTTTCCGGGGAATAAAAGCAATCTGATCATTATAAACGAGATTTCTAATAACAGACATCAGACGACCACATGGGGTTGAATGTAAAATCTTATTAACAACACTGATGATACATTCTTTCATCTAATAGTTATTAGACTTGACAGAGAACAGTAGTCAAAGGAGGCAGAAAACAAGACTCCTCACAGCTGCTGTGGGTCAAACAATAGGGCACATTGAAGTGTAGAAAAAGTTACTCTGAGTATTAGAGACGAAAAAAAAAGTTCAAGGGCGACCAACAGGTAATGTGAGAATCATCAAACATGCAGGTCGGGTTTTATAAGGGTCAAACCCGTCTGTCACGTTGACAACTTCTCAGCCTAATGGACTGCAAGTGTAATACAAATAGTTTATTCTTTTATACTCACCTGCTCTTCTCAGGATTCTCAACTTGCCCCGACGTCTTCGTCTCCAGACCCTCCAGCTGGCGGCGCCTCTTCTCCTCTTCGGCGCGCAGCTATCTGCTGTCTACTGAGCAAGGGCGCTTCTAGCCCCTACAAGGGCTCCCCGCCGATGATCTGTTCTTCTTCTTGATCTCGGCGTCTTCTGACTTCCGCGCCGGCTTTTCCTCTTGCCGCGCTGTCTTCTCCGATGTCTTCTTGTGGCAGGGTAGCTCCTAGCCCCTATCAGGGCTCCCTGTCACTTCCACCGCCTTCTTCTGCTTATTCTTCACTGGACGCAGGGGCAGATCTAGAAAATAATTTTACTAGGGCGATTTAGTCCCCGACCCCTTTTTTACAGCTAAGGCTGCCTACGGCTGCACGCTATGTGCAGGTCCGTTCAGCAGAGACAGTGTGTGCTGCACGGCCGCTCTGATTGTTTTTAAGACACAATCAGAGCGGCCAGGCAGCACACTCTCCCAACCTGCCTCTGCCGAACGGACCTGCACATAGTGTGCCGCCGCCGGCAGCAAACCCCTGGTAGGGGAGGGCGATCACTCCAAAAGCCCCCCCTGGATCCGCCACTGAAGTCTGGACGTCCTCTTCCTTCTCCTCTGCCGACGAACTGAACCGAAAATGGCTTTCCGCAGTGAAAATAGTTCAAACGGCCGGAGGTGAGCCAGGAGTGGCTCATCTATCCGGCCGCCGATTGTCCAGCAGGGGAAGATGAGTCCTGAGTTGCTCACTCGCCCTCTGCTGTCGGGATCTGCGGAAGAAAATGAACACTTACCAGCACTGGAACGCAGGGATGGTGTGTAGTCTTCTTTATTTAATGCCAGCTTCACCCTCTTGATGGGCACCTCGGCGGCTGGGCACACCTCTACAGAAACACCTAAATTAAAGTTTGTCCAACTTTGGACAAACCTCAATCCCACCCCTCTACTCATACATGCCTACTTTTTAAATCTGTTATCCGGGGGATCCCGGAGTACAGGTCATGTGACAAAGGGTAGGAGGGGGCGTGGTGACGTTGTTGCATCAATATTGCCCCACATGACATGGTTAAGCTCCGCCCCGTGCTACTCAATGCCGTGAATTCTGGCATTTTATAGGAACCGGGAGGTTTGCCTACTCCCTAAAATTCGGGAGCCTCCTGGAAATTCCGGGAGAGTAGACAAGTATGCCCATACTCCATTCAGCAAATGTAGGGAAGGGGGGGGGTGTTACTATTTTTTGTTAATATTTTCTGTCCCACAGCACTCCAAAAGGAAAGCAATGTGATTCAGACTGCTCTGAAAATGGTGCAGGCGTTGGGATCATTGATCTCGCTGCCTGCAGGCCTGTGCTTTTCAGACAAATAGCAGTACAAACCGCAGGTCAGCCCCAAACAGCAGAGAATTGTCCATGAATGGTTTTCTGGTATTGGGTACTGATCCGTGGATTCCAATAATGTACAAATAACGTATCTAGGACGTTACCCAAATCCAAAAATGAGTGATGTAGTACACTAGCCTTCAAGGTGGATGATAACTGTTGAGCTGTTATTCAGAAACTAGGTGACGGAATATATGTTGTTGGATTATTCCCGGTTCTAATGCTTTTGTTGGGTGACTTTTCACATTTATGGTCCAATGAGGCATAGAGGAGTTAAACAGTCTAATGCAAAAAGCACTTTGCCAGTGAACGTGAGTGGCTTTTGTTAAGGAGATACAGTCGTCAATAACATTTCATTGTTGAAAACCCCGCTGGCATCAATTATGTGGAAGCTTATTTATCAAGTACCGCCTCGATATCTGTTCTGTTATCGACATCTCAAGATTTTGTTAACGGAAAGAAAGAACTAAAAAAAATAATTTATTGATTAAATCATTTTTTACAGTCTCTATTTTTTTGAAAATTAATGCAGCCATTGCCTCGCCCCCCAGATATTAAAAATGATGATGATGGTGATGATATTAAAAAATTACACTTATCAGTGGTACTTTTATTAATGGGACCCATTGCATAAGAGCTGGGGCCCTGGATGAAGCTCGGACGGTCATAAAGCAAAGCTTTAGACTGAACTTGATCTTATTCTTTGCCCAAAGTAGCTGAATTCTGCATCACGTGACTTTCACTGCATCACGTGACTTTCTCTACATCACGTGACTTTCTCTACATCACGTGACTTTCTCTACATCACGTGACTTTGCATCATGTGATCTCCTCTGTAAAATGCAGGGAGGTCATGCAGCACCAGCAGCACATCTGAGATAAGAAGACGGTTGGATTTGTGCGTTAGCATACATCAGACACATCTCTACGGCTGACGTAGAAATACTGCTGTATCTTGTGTTGAAGGTATATTGAGATATGTGCAACTTAAAATAAATGCATAGGACTGCAATTTTGCAACCATATTTGCACACAAAAAATTTTTTTCACACCCGCGTTACAAACAAAAAGTTCGAGACAATTGGGAGTTATGCAACAATACAAGCAGTGCATAACCAGACCTAAGTATCTGAGCTCATATATACATTAACGCCATCCAAGACTGAGGGTTCCCTTTAACATTGGTGGGCAATTCAGAAAGTTGTACCGCCCATATTAAAGAATATTTACCCGACTGGCAATCCTCTGCAAAATCCCTCAGGGACAGGGCTTCATAGATCTGGCTCAGTAGACTTACTGTGCATGCGCCAGCGTTTTGCCGCACATGCGCTGTAAAGTCTTCTCTGGCCTAAGGAGGGGAGGAGCCGGGAGCATGAGAAGAAGATCCTTTCCAGCGGCACTGCGCTCTATTGGTAAAGGTAAGTAACACTTCTCATCGCTTGATGAATAGATTCAGTTTGCTGACCCATAGAGAGTGGTGCTAAACAGCTGGAGGTAGGTTAATTAGGAGAAAACAGTGGAGGAGCATTTTTCCTCTTCTATTTGCCGGACTTTAGGCTCTTCACGGTTTCAAAAAAAGGCGCACTAAGCTTGCTGAGGCAATAAACAATTGCTTAACGCTGAGATTTAACATTTTTTCTATTGCTTTATTTCATTAAAAAAATATTATTATGAATGGTCTTTTCTGACAGTTACTAAGTCTGCACAAGTGCACTCAGGATTTCACCAAAACTCAAAGGATTACCGAGCAAAGATGGTGAAGTGAATTGAAAGCGTTTTGGGCTGCTCATCATAAACGACGGTCACTGAGTTTGGGATCATCCAGAAAGTAATTATCATTTCTCATTTGCTGTAAGCAACACTTTACCTTGAACGTTATCTGCTTCGGCCGAAAGTCGGGAGGCGCCACTTCCGAGTGTGGGATCCCCCAGGGCTTGCGCTGTCCTATAGCGACTTTAATTTGTTATTCAAATCATAGCTGTCAGTATCTCCTGGAGACATCTTAACCATACTTGCCAACTCTCCTGTAACGTCCGGGAGACTCCCGCATTTTGCGTGAGTCTCCCGGACTCAAGGAGAGAGTGTGGCAATCTCCCTGATCTGCCCAGAAGTGGGCAGAATACGGTTCAAACGCCGCGATTCACCGGGAATTGCGGCATTTGGCCCCGCCCCCACTGTAAAATGACGCGATTTGCGTCATTACGTAACGGGGCGGGGCTAAAATGACGCGATTTTCGGGCCCCCGCCACCCGCACGCTTACCTCCTACTAGCAGCTCCCGGGAAAAAAAAATGAAATGTTGGCAAGTATGATCTTAACGCCGAGTATTGATACTTCTGACCCAGTGAAGGATTGTAGAACTTTTAAGATCATCATCAGCAGCTATTTATATAGCGCCACTAATTCCGCAGCGCTGTACAGAGAACTCACTCACATCAGTCCCTGCCCCATTGGAGTTTACAGTCTAAATTCCCTAACACACCCACACACACACACAGACAGAGACACAGAGAGAGAAGAAGAGACTAGGGTCAATTTGATAGCAGGCAGTTAACCTACTAATATGTTTTTGGAATGTGGGAGGAAAGCAGAGCATCCGGAGGAAACCCACGCAAACACGGGGAGAACATACAAACTCCACACAGATAAGGCCATGGTCGGGAATCGCCATAAAGTAGGAATTTATTGCTGGAGATAAGAGCCGTAGTAGAGTACCACAAAGAACAGTAATTTGGCACTTTCCCCTGGTCTACATGGGTACACTCATCTTGGGGGTCAGAGTACAACTTGGTAGTGGCAGATGATTATAGGAATAGATATATGGGACCTGAGTCATTAAGGAGAGCAAAGAAAAATAAAAAAAGAAGTAACTTTGCACCTTGGCAAAACTATGTTGCACTGGAGGGGTGGGGGGTAAATTTAAAATGTAGGGACAGATTTAAAGTTCGGTCCTAGATCAACTTTAAATTTCAGTGTAAAAATAAAGTTATCAAGCATTTGTGTGCTACATGACAAAGAACTAACTAGTAACCCTCTTATAACTGTAGATATTATATCATAACTTGTCACAGACTGGGAGCCGTTACAGCTACTGAAAGTTAGCTGTAACCAGCACAGGGTGTAAATTATTAGGCAGCTCTATTTGAGAAAATGAGAGCGACATGCCCACAAATATTTATCGAACATAGACATGTCTTTTTAAGTGCTCCTATGAATCCTTGACACTGCGCAAGCATTCGTTGACCAATGTTATTCATACTACCTGCAATCCATATCTAGCGCAGCAGATGGCGCCAAAAGATTTAAAAGAATTGCAAAAGTTATTTGTAGTTTAAAATTAAAATATACTTTGTATCTGCCAATCTGGATCCTTTTCTTGGTGTGATAATTCTCTGTTTCTGCTTTTCCCACATGCCATCCAAATGCAATAACTTGGGCTGTATTAATTAATTAAAGAAATGTTTTTAAATGTAGTTAAATGGTTCAGCCCAAGTAATTGCAGCTAAAAATTCAAGCATGATACCACCTAAAACAAAAAACCTATTCTGGATGGAGTTTAATAAGAATAACAATAGCACCGAATATTTCTTACATGGGGTCAGTTTTTCCTACCGATCCAGGGGGTCCTACAATTTCTTGTGTAGGATTAATGGCCACCTTTGACAGGCTGACTGTAGGGTACAAGGAGGAGAACCGCAGAGCCAAAGCTACAGCAGTGGGGTGCAAGAAGGACAGACAGCAGTGGGGTAAAGGCCTGATTTCAGGTTCAGGCCGCCCTAGGCTAATACGCTTGCTGCACCTCCTCGTCTTCCGACAAGCTAAAAAGTAAAAACAAGCTCATCTTTTATTTAAAACCCATCTTCTCCTCCCTGCACCCAACCACCAATATTTACCGTTTTTGCAAAACTCTGCTCCACTTGGCTTTTTAAATGGGTCACAGCAATCTTTGTCACTTGTTTTGTTTTCATTAAAATCAGAACCGTGTAGCGGAACGGGGGCAGGAACGACCGCTACTGAGGGTAACCATGAAGGTGGGCTGTTACGGCTTTGCTTGTCTCTCCTACTCGCTTCTCCTTAAGCGCCAGTGCGAGGATGACCTATTGTCTTCAGCCTTTACCATGGGAATATGTCAAGATTAAAAACCTTACTACACTTTACTTTCAAGTTTTCATTTTACTTTGGAGAGAAACTATTTTCCCTTATATTTTAGATTGAATTTCAGTTTATACCTCTACCTGTCATAATTTTGTACCCCCAGAGAGCTTGCTGCCCACTTTCCCAAAAGCCTTGAGCCCTAGGCTGCAGCCTATTGGATAATCAGGACCTGAGTGGGGTGAAAGTAGTATAGCGAGGCAGCAGTTGGGGTGGAAGGACTGCCACACAACAGTGGAGTGCGAGAAGGACAGTCGCAGGGTCCGAGGTGCAAAGTAGACAGCCCCAGAGCCCCTGCAACCGCATGCCAGAGGAAAAACTTACCCCTTGGGGTATATTTACTGAACTGTGGGTTTGCAAAAGTGGAGATGTTGCCTATAGCAACCAATCAGATTCTAGCTGTAATTTTGTACAATGCACTAAATAATTGACAGCTAGAATCTGATTGGTTGCTATAGGCAACATCTCCACTTTTTCAAAGCCGCAGTTTAGTAAATATACCCCCTTGTGTTCAACCCCTAACATGCAAGCTCCCCACATTCCTCCATAGGCAGAGCAGCCAGGCATTATCGTACAGACAGACAATTTCACGCCTTAAGATTGTAAGCAGCTGTTTATCTCGGATGAACTTTTACGCTTAATTGTAAAATCTTTATGCTCAGCAGTTAAGGGCTGAGAATCCCACATCCAGCTATACGAAGTCCCTATTCTGGGTGGCCAGTACCCTGCAGAGGTTTGGGGAGTCTCACTATTAATACGGGCATTACAAGTAAAATCTGAATTGGTATCTTACTGGTTTACCGACCCCATTCATATATTCTGCTGTGATACCTAGGAGACAATATGGAATATTAACCTTGTTTGTATTACATAAGTTGGAAACCACCTAGAGATCTATTTCCCTGTATAAAGTCTAACTGTAAAGTACAAAAGTCACATTAAAAGCACAGGCCGAGTCCTGGTTCTTACACCTATGAGGAAACAGAAAAACCAAGTCTTATTGCCCTTCACTGCCTCACACCCTACCTTTAACTGGTGTAAAAATGCTCTGCAACCTACTGCGACCAGGGAACCATACCCTAAATTTGTGTTGTACCCCTTGAAACTCGTTTAAATCACACTTACTACTTTTCATACCTTCTTTTTAAGTGGAGTGGGCGGGGCTTGATGATGTCATTTGCGTCATTAAAAGGGCGGGGCAAAGGGTATCATTCCGCATTTGCGTCACCACACACTTGCTGACTCTGAGATTTTGTGGGATGTGATTGACATCTGAACGGGAAAATAACTGTTAATATGAACTAACGCAAAGGCCTCCCTGAAGGGTCTCCAGTCATGAAGGACTCATGAAGTGAATGAATATTTTTGTCTTTACAATATATGCAAAACGGTAATCGAGGCTTTGACGAAAAACATAAGGAGACTCCATTTTTGTACCAAGAGGACCGGATTTGCTGTCCTCAATTTCAGGATGTTGGACTGATTAATGGAAAGGCCGCCAACCTTAAGCCAGCTGGCCGCCGAGCTGTGGACCCTAACTTTGATGATTAATTTGAACCCAGCCGGGTACTCATAGATGAACCCCATTCTCCAGGTGCCAAGGACCCTGCCACTACCTGAGCACAGCCCGCGGTTCTAGTGAGAGGTGAACCACAAAGTGGCACAAGGGCCGAACCACACGCTATAAACAGTGGTGCACGCGGTATTACAAAAGTGACAGACCACCCCTTTCATTGGATGGTCACGTCCTCTCTATGGTTGGTCACACCCCTTCACAATCACGCATTTCGAAACCCCCCCTCTAAAAATCCTGCTTTTGGCACTGTCACCCTATGAAGCCAATTCACTTTGACCGCATTATTCTAAGGTAAAAGTGCGCAGTATTACCGATAGTACGGTAATTTTAACGCTGATTTTTGCTTGCGCCTTTTGTGGTCACGAGTAAAAATCTGGGTTAAAATTACCATATTAAAGTTAATAGTACTAACGCCACATTAATCCTAGACTAACGTGGCCAAATAAAGAGGGGTGGGTGACAACTAGGTTTGATTGGTCTGGTCCTTTTAAAATTGTGGAGGTGGGCTGTGATATAAGCCTTGGAGGGCAAGTGAAGTAAAGCAACCCACAGGATTTTCTGACATTAGATAGTCAGGAAGTTAGATTCTTTCACTTGTAAGCAATGCTGTCCATTCATCATCCCCGGGTGGAAACATCAATGCTGTAACAGCTGACATTGATTGAACTGTGCAGCAATCACTGACAGCCGGTAACCATGGATACAGTGCCCTAAAGAACCGTATACAACACTGCAAAGAATTCCAGCATCTCATAGGAACAAAATCTCATTCCATTATCTGTTTCTTTTTTTCACTCTACAGTTTTCATTGTCCAATTGCGATACGAATACCAGTGTGCCGCGCTGACTACAAACGCACTGTACTTCTCCAAACAGATAGTAAACCTAATATAGAGAGTTATACATAAGGTTAACATTTCTCAAGTATTTGCATCATAACATTAAAGCAGGATACAACTAGATACCTAGGATACCAATTATAAAGCGCTACGGAATCTGCGACCGCTTTGAGTTAGCGCCAGTGGCGGATCCAGGGGGGGGGAGCGCGATCGCCCTCCCTACCAGGGGCTTGCTGCCGACAAATGCACACTGTGCAGGTCCGTTCAGCAGTGACAGTGTGCTGCCCGGCTGCTCTGATTGTGTTTTAAACACAATCAGAGCAGCGGAACAGCACACTTTCACTGCTGAACGGACCTGCACATACTGTGCAGCCGCCGGCAGCCTTAGAACACAGAAAGGGGGCGGGGCCTAAATCGCCCCCCCTAAAATCGCCCCGGGTAGGGCAAATGTCTGGGTCCGCCCCTGGTTAGCGCAGCGGGAAAACTCGTGCAATTCAATTGAAAAAGAAGGAACTCTGCCCCAGCGCGTTAAACATTGTGTTTGCGAGATTTTAGGGGAGTGGAGTTTTAACGCTGTCATATATAACACAAAAAAAAGGTTTTGCATATATTTCCATACATTACATTGCATTACACATTGATACACATTTATAATATCTACATTACAGTACTTTCTTTTAGCATATTTTTTTACTGAACTATTTTTTACCATAAAATCATCTATACCATGTCAAAACACATTACTACATATATATTTGTACCAAAAACATATATAAATATAATTAATTAGTGATTTTATTTTTTATGCTTTTTTATTTCAATATTTTTTCACAAGAAAATCAACTTACACAAGTTAGGCATTAGTGGTAAACATAAGTTTAACTTTTTTCAACATTTTTACATGATTTCAAATACTTTTCAGAGGTTTTTTATTTTTAACACACCCCAAGGAGGTGCGAGATAAAACAGCATATTTGCCTGTTTAATGCGCCGCATTACAAAACAATTGAATAGCTTTTAACGCGGCTGCCTCTCACACACCCTATACTTTCAATAGACCTTCTACTGGAGCGCGAGAGGACCGTTTCATGAAAAAAAACGTAGCGATATAAATGGAATTGAATCGCGGGTAAAGTTAACCCGCTCGAAAATTATTAAAAACAGAGTTAAAATGACTTAACACGCTCAAAAAAAAAATCTCGCTAACAATTGAATACCCCCCCCCCACCCTCAAGCACTAAAAATTGTTTAATTCAGGAAGATCCACCATATCACAACATGTTTGTCCATGCGGCTACCAAAACACATCACGTGGCCACACAGATAATCCTAATCCATTTATTCTGGTGTTTGTTTGCCCCTCCAATACATTTGCAAGATAAAGCTACCCCAGATATTCACCAGAATATGAACCACCCAAAATCTGAGTCATAATTCTAAAACACATTTTCCATACCCTTCATACTTCTGAGCGCCTACACCAGCATTGAACAGAAAGGTGAAGAACGTTCTTCAGTCTTGTTTGAGTCAAGTGCCACTCATGGAGAACTTCTCTCTGATAATAGAATTTAAAGATCACTTAGCCAAGTTTTGACAGATCAGATGCCATTGTTCATCCTCCAAGGACTCCCCCATTTCTTAACTCTAGGGTCACCTAAGAGTAATCTCCTGTGCCAAAGAATCAAATAGATGGTCGATATCAGAACTGGTCCTGCTGAATCATTCTTATAAATGATTCATAAAGCTCAAAATTGGCTCCTTAAGTTGCTACCTATGAAGTTTGATACCTGAATATGTCTGAACCCCTTTGAAGGAGGCAAATTAATATAAGATGTACATTTCTCCAACATCAGCAATCTGTAAGAATCTACCAAGGGATGGAGACCGAAGATGCTCTTCTGTCAGGGTTCGTTTGTATCCCCAGGTATTACATAGCTGAGGAATTGAAAATTGTTGACCTTGAAACCTGAGAGGCTACAAAATTCCTAATAAGAGCATAAAGATTGGGCAGAGAGAGATCAAAGAGTTAGATAAGGTGAACAACGTGTTGTCAGCATAAATCACTAAGATATAGTCCATCCCCTCAAGGTTTATAGCAGTTCACACATTTCTTAGCCTCTGTAAATTAGCTCTGTATATGAATTTGAAAATCTTTGAACATGTAACCATTCTCCTGTCCACAGCAGTGCCATTATATAACTTGGTGCAGAATTTGTCAAACTCTGGTAAGATTTGATAACCCCTGGTTGCATGGATGTGAGGTGGTAGCTTGTCCTTCATGACACCTAACTGGTGATTATTATTATTATTATTATTTTTTTAGGCCACAAGAGTTCCGCAGCGTGTACACAGCACAAACAGTAGACTATAAAGGGTGAAACATTACTGAACAATAAACAAAAAATATAAATACTTCAGAAACTCCAGGCAGGCTAATACAGTAAAGACGGAGCAGAAGAACAGGTATGAAGACAGTAGGGAAAAGGGCCCTGCTCATAGGAGGGAAGAGGGCCCTGCTCATACGAGCTTACATCCTAAGAGAGGGTAATCAAAACTCAGGCACAAAGGAAGCCAGTTGAAGTAAGTGGGGAGAGAACAGGGGGGGCCGGGAGGAGAGAAGGGAGAACGAGCGGAGGAGATGAGGGGTTAGGTGGAAGGTTGGTAGGCTTTGAGGAACAGGTGAGTTTTAAGTGCCCGTTTGAAGGAGCACAGACTAGGAGAGAGACGGATGGAGTGAGGGAGGTTGTTCCAGTGAAGGGAGGCAGCTCGGGAGAAGTCTTGGATTCTGAAGTGGGAAGAGGTGATCAGAGTGGAGGAGAGGCGACGGTCATTGGCCCGGCACAAGGAGCGGGCAGGAGTGTGAATGGTGAGGAGGTTAGAGATATAGCCGGCAGTAGACTGGGAGAGAGCCTTGTAAGTGGTGGTCAGTAGTTTCAAAAGGATTCTGTAGGGGAAGGGGAGCCAGTGTAAGGCAAGGCACAGAGGGGAGGCAGAGGAGCGGCGAGAAAGGAAGATGAGTCTTGCAGCCGCATTGAGTATAGAGCGGAGGGGGAGAGACGGGAGTGGGGGAGGCCAGTGGGGAGGAGGTTTCAATAATCGAGGCGGGAGATGATGAGTGCGTGGATGATAGTTTTGGTGGCATCTTGAGGAAGGAAGGGCCGGATGCGGGCAATGTTGCATAGTTGGAAGCAACAGGCTTGGGCAAAAGAGAGAGAGGAGTCAAGGTCAGCCACCTAACTGTAGCGCAGTCTTTCTTACCCCAGGGTATATGGGCTAATATAGGCAAACAAGAGTACCCACACATGTTCTGTAGGTATGATAAAGAAGACACAGGTGTAAGGAATATCAGGTAGGTTAAATGATAGCTACTCCCTGCTTCTCTTGTTTCCTTCTTCTTTGTGGCTGTTTGGGTTACCATAACCCAAACTCATCATTCTAGTATGTATACTGTATAGGGCGATCCCATTGACAATGGTATTCAAGTCCTCCATATTCAGTTTGAGATAGGTTCCACCCATGACGCTCAGTTTCTCCTTGCTCACTCTTCCGTGGTCTCCCAGAACTTTCTCTCCTCTCATTATTCTCAACTCACTTGGTATATGATCTCAATCTCCATATCTTCCCTGCTTGGAACTCTCACATCTCTCATTCTTGCTCCAACATTCTCTTGGAATTCCAAGAGACCTGAGAGGTATAAATCACTATGTTACAGTCCATCACCCCAAGGTTTATGTCAGTTCGGACATTTCTTAGCCTGTGAAAATTAGCTCTGTATATGAATTAGAAAATCTTTGAACAACCTTTTTTGCCATCACCTCCAGTCTTACACCACAGTTGGGCGTTACAATTGCAACATGATTACGTATCAAAAAAACCTGATCTTATCTCTAAAGGGGTGTAAACTAACCAATACATCAATTTACCGGCCAACAACGTATCCTTATCGCTTAATTTTTATTAAAGATCAGGGCTTCCTCAACCATATTACAAAGCAACAGGGTTTTGTTGATCTCCCACTGAAGTCAAACAAGCAAAAAATGAGTAACTTTGCACCTTGGCAAAACCATGTTACATTGGAGGGGGAGGTACATTTAAAACGTGGGGACAGGTTTATAGTTGGGGTAGGGCATGTCCTAGATCAGATTACAATTCAGTGTACAAATAAAGCTATCAGTTATTTATGTGCTACATGAAAAAATAGTCAGTATTTTCCTTATGTGCAAAATAATAAACTAATTTGCAGCCCTTGCATTGTAACATGGTTTTGTCTAGGATATGAAAGTTACTCCTCTTTTTGCTTTGCTCTCATTAATAAATCAGACTCATACTGTTTGTCCCTTGGATATTTCATGTGCCGGATGTCCCATAAACTGAAAATATGCATGAAACGCTAAAGATGTTTACTAATATCAGTATGGACTGAGTGTTGAGGAGGTCACTCTAGACCATACTTGCCAACTCTCCCTGAATGTCAGGGAGACTCCCTGAAATAGGGGTGATCTCCCTCACTCCTAGAAGAGTCTGGCATTCTCCATAATGCTGAGCCAGTACAAGACGTGGTTGGCTTCGCCATCTGTGGCATGATGACACAGTTCAGAAATTGTGTCCTCTGTCCATGTATTGATGCCTATGGAGGTGGCCATTTTCATGGAGACCAAGATGTAATCAAAGACTGACAGGTAAGACAACATGACTTCAGTAATGGAGACAGTAATGTAAAAGACACTTCAGTCGCTAGAGATTCATAAAGCTACTTTTCTTTAACGCATAGTTGCCTACTCTCCCGGAATGTCCGGGAGACTCCCGCATTGCTCCCGGGAGAACAGGGCAACCTCCCGGTTCTCTCCCCCGCAATAGATAAGTGGCGGGGGTGGGGCTTAATGACACAAATATTGCATCGTCTTAGCCAAATGATGCAATTCTTCAAGCCCCGCCCCCACACCCCCACCTCCCCGGGATCTCCCTGAAACCAACAAAGAAAAGTTGGCAAGTATGGTCTAGACCTGTCAAGTGTTTTTGTGTAAAACAGAATTAAAATCACCCTCCCTTTCTGTTATACAATGATGCATTCTGACAGTCAATTGGTCACTCAGTTCTCTAAAGAAGACTCTTAATATCTAGCTGTGAGTCTACACCAGTGATGGCTAAACTGTGACACTCCAGGTGTTGTGAACCTACAAGCCCCAGCATGCTTTGCCAGCTATCAGCTAGTTATCTACTGGCAAAGCATGCTGGGGCTTGTATTTCACAACCAACATACTAATTTACTGTCTATAGATGAGAGCCAAGGAAGACATTAAGGAGATAAAGTGTCTCTATGAAGGGGCCAGTGGCAGATGCCCACTCTGAGCTGACCCTCTGGGAAGCAGTCTGTATCTATTGTAACTAGAGATGGTCACTGACCCCCGTGTTTTGGTTTTGGATTCGGTTTTGGATCTGGATTACCGTCGTGTTTTGGTTTTGGTTTTGCAAAACCGCCATTGCGTGTTTTGGTTTTGGTTTTGGTTTTGTTTGGTTTTGTTTTGCTATTTTTTGGGAAAATCCATGTTTTTGGGCCTAAATTAACCCAATTTAGTGCTCCAACTGTTTTAGAGACAAGTAATCTAATTGTTGAGGTAATAAATCATCCAAAAAAACAGTTTAATTCTTCGTTGGTAGGCCTATTCTACACACAAAACAGATTGTCTTCCTCTCCATCTATGCATATTGGCAATGCAGCCATCGTCTTTGAATGTATATTACACCCTACACTTATAGTTAAATATGTAAAGAAATGGAAAAAGCCAGTTTGGTTTCTGTCTCTCAAGGCCCCCCTCCACTTGTATAAAATAGCAAAAAATTCAGCCATTATAGACTGTACAATATTAATTGACATGGAGAAAGCCAGTTTGGTTTCTGTCTCTCTAGGCCCCCCTCCACTTGTATAAAATACTAAAAAATTCAGCCATTATAGACTGTACAATATTAATTGACATGGAGAAAGACAGTTTGGGGTCACTCTGTCTCTCTAGGCCCCCCTCCACTTGTATAAAATACCAAAAAATTCAGCCATTATAGACTGTACAATATTAATTGACATGGAGAAAGCCAGTTTGGTTTCTGTCTCTCTAGGCCCCCCTCCACTTGTATAAAATACTAAAAAATTCAGCCATTATAGACTGTACAATATTAATTGACATGGAGAAAGACAGTTTGGGGTCACTCTGTCTCTCTAGGCCCCCCTCCACTTGTATAAAATACCAAAAAATTCAGCCATTATAGACTGTACAATATTAATTGACATGGAGAAAGCCAGTTTGGTTTCTGTCTCTCTAGGCCCCCCTCCACTTGTATAAAATACTAAAAAATTCAGCCATTATAGACTGTACAATATTAATTGACATGGAGAAAGACAGTTTGGGGTCACTCTGTCTCTCTAGGCCCCCCTCCACTTGTATAAAATACCAAAAAATTCAGCCATTATAGACTGTACAATATTAATTGACATGGAGAAAGCCAGTTTGGTTTCTGTCTCTCTAGGCCCCCCTCCACTTGTATAAAATACTAAAAAATTCAGCCATTATAGACTGTACAATATTAATTGACATGGAGAAAGACAGTTTGGGGTCACTCTGTCTCTCTAGGCCCCCCTCCACTTGTATAAAATACCAAAAAATTCAGCCATTATAGACTGTACAATATTAATTGACATGGAGAAAGCCAGTTTGGTTTCTGTCTCTCTAGGCCCCCCTCCACTTGTATAAAATACTAAAAAATTCAGCCATTATAGACTGTACAATATTATGAAAAATGGACAAAGCCAGTTTAGGGTCACTCTGTCTATAACACCCTACCCTTAAGGATAAATTGCCCTAACAGCAGCCTTTCAAGATGGTATGTGATATGGAAATGCCACAAGTCCCTTTCCTCTTTGGGGGTAGATTGCACCCTACACTTACATAGAAAGTTTTAAAAAGATGTTATCGGCATCATCTTCAGCTTCATCCTCACCCTCATCAGTGTGTACGTCATCATCACAGACTATCAATTCATCGCCGCTTGAATCCGCCATTAGAGAACAGTCAGTGCTTGGATGTCTTGGATGGTGAAGGCCTTCCTCGTGGAAGATGTAGTTCATTTTTATAAACATCATTTTCTCCACATTTTTGGGAAGTAACCTTCTACGGCGATCACTGACTAAGTTCCCTGCTGTGCTGAACACTCGTTCAGAGTACACACTGGAGGGTGGGCAGCTTAGGTATTGCAAAGCAAGTTTGTACATGGGTTTCCAAATGGCCTGCTTTTCTTCCCAGTAAGGAAAGGGACTGTCTGACATTTCCATATCAACTACCTCTTGAAAGTAATCCTCCACCATCCTTTGCATGTTTATACTCATATTGGATGGACTTATGGGCAAAGTGACACATTTTTTTGAAAAATCCTTCAAACCAGCCCAGATGTTAAATTGTTCTCGTCTGCCCCCTGTGTCTTCCCTGCTTCTTTTTTGGAAATTTAATTTTTTACGAGCAACAGCTTGAGAAAGTGAAGGAGGACACGTCGTCAAGCCGAGGCCCAGTTCAGCGGCCAACTTGCTGAGCAATAGCTCCTTGCAAAAGTTCACATCTCGCTCATTTACAAGTAAAGACTCAATGTAGGTTTTAAACCTTGGATCAAGCACAGTGGCCAAAACGTACTGATCCGAGTTCAAGATCTTAATAACTCGAGGATCATTGTGAAGCGAATTAAGTACTTGATCGACAAGGCCAACATACTTTGCTGAATTGCTTGCTTTCAGCTCCTCCTTCATTTTCTCAAGCTGCTTTTCCAATAGTCTAATTAAAGGAATGACTTGGCTCAAACTAGCAGAGTCTGCACTGACCTCACATGTCACAACTTCAAATGGTTTCAGCACCTTGCACAGCACTGAAAGGATTCCCCACTGTGCAAGAGTGAAATACATCCCCCCTCCTTTCCCAATGTCATGACTTGTGCAATATGCTTGGATGGCTTTGCGCTGTTCCTCCATCCTCTGAAGCATGTACAGGGTGGAATTCCACCGAGTTACCACCTCTTGCTTAAGTTGGTGGCAGGGCAAGTTAAACTGCTCTTGGAGCTGCTGTAATCTCCTACATGCTGTGGCTGAATGCCTGAAATGGCCTGAAATTTTACGGGCCACCGAAAGCATCTCCTGCACCTCACGGTTATTTCGTAGGAAGCTCTGCACCACCAAGTTGATGGTGTGAGCAAAACAGGGAATATGTTGGAAATCACCCAGCTGTAATGCTCGCACTATATTGTTGGCGTTATCTGAAATGACATACCCTGGGGAGAGTCCGAGTGGTATAAGCCATGCATCAATCACATCTCTCAGTTTGCGTAACAAATTGTCAGCCGTATGCCTGTTAGTGAAGCCGGTGATACAAAGAGTGGCCTGCCTGTGACAAATGTTACGTAGTGGTGTACATGCTGCTGCTGTTCCTGCTGGTGAAGGTGAATGACCAACCCAGTGGGCTGTCACAGTCATATAGTCTTTGGTTTGGCCACTTCCACTTGTCCACATATCTGTGGTTAAGTGAACAGTGGGCAGAATGGCATTTTTCAGCGCAATCTCTACATTTTTACACACTTTTTGGTATAGTTGTGGAATAGCTTTACGGGAGAAATGGTGTCGCGATGGAATTCTGTAACGCGGACACAAAACCTCAATTAACTGTGAAAAACCAGCTGCGTTTATTGTGGAGATTGGACGCAGATCTAACACTAACATTGCAGCCATGGCGTCTGTGATTCGCTTGGCGACTGGGTGACTGCTGTCATATTTGCTTCCCCTCGCAAATGATTGTTTCACAGTTAATTGCTGAAATGTAGGACTGCTCATTTTATTCACCTGCCTCTGGGATGACGATTCACCCCCAGCAGCAGCAACAGCAGCAGCAGGACTAACGCTTTCTTCAGAGGAATCAATAATAGTGCCGGAGTCATCCAGCCTTAAGTGGGATGCCGGGCTAACTCCGAGCGCTACTGAGGATATTGATGAGGATGGTGTGGTGGGTGTATTTTGTAGCCGTCGGTATGTCGGTGAGCGGAGGGTCTTAGCTGATGAGGGAGTGCTTGTATTCTTTTGGGAAGAACTTTCAGCTTTTCCCAACACTTTGCCATGAACTCTCGTTAGATGGCGTAACATAGACGAGGTTCCAAGATGGTTAAGGTCCCTCCCTCGACTGACTGTGGCTTCACATACACTACAAATGGCTATACAATTGTTGTCTGGATTTGGGTAGAAATAATTCCACACATAAGAAGTGGATTTTTTTGTTTTATGCCCAGGCATGACAATGGCCTTTTTCTTGTCACGTGCCAGAACTGCTGCCACTGGTGCAGGACTTACACAAACAACCTCATCCTCATCAACATCCTCATTAGCGCCCTCGTCGCCTACACAAATCTCCCCCTCATCCTCTTCTAATTCCAAAGTGGCATCCTCAATTTGGGTATCACCGGCTACACTCGGGCTATTAAGGCACACATCAGCAGAATGCTCACGATTAGACATCCCACTGTTGGATGGACTCTCCACAGGGATTGTTGTCATTTGTGAATCAGAGCAAATATTCTCCTGTAATGCCTCACTGGTATCTTGCAGCTCAGCTTTGACGCGTAACAGTAGTTGTGCACCAATTGTAGCCTGGGTAACTTTTTGGGATCTGCCACTAATAGCCAAAGGTGAAGGCCTCATTCTCTCTTTGCCACTGCGTGTGTAGAATGGCATGCTTGCAATTTTTTTTTTATCGTCACTTAACTTTTGCTCAGTTACACTTCTTTTTCGCTTCAATACAGTAAATTTTTTTTTGGTTTTTGTTTTTTGCACTAATTTGAAAACACTCTGTTGTTTGACATCGCCTTGGCCAGATGACGTACTGGGAACACTAACATCAGGACTGGTGACAGAACCTGGTTGCTCATTTAGATCATATGTGGACTGCTTTGAATCCATTCTGAGCGCAAACCACTGAGGAGTGCTAAAAATTATTGAGTAGATACTGCTGACAGATATGACTTTTGACAGCCAGAAATATTAATGCACAATTAGGGAGGACACCCCAAAAACACTGAGGAGTGCTAAAAATTATTGAGTAGATACTGCTGACAGATATGACTTTTGACAGCCAGAAATATTAATGCACAATTAGGGAGGACACCCCAAAAACACTGAGGTGTGCTACAAATTATTGAGTAGATACTGCTGACAGATATGACTTTTGACAGCCAGAAATATTAATGCACAATTAGGGAGGACACCCCAAAAACACTGAGGAGTGCTAAAAATTATTGAGTAGATACTGCTGACAGATATGACTTTTGACAGCCAGAAATATTAATGCACAATTAGGGAGGACACCCCAAAAACACTGAGGAGTGCTAAAAATTATTGAGTAGATACTGCTGACAGATATGACTTTTGACAGCCAGAAATATTAATGCACAATTAGGGAGGACACCCCAAAAACACTGAGGAGTGCTAAAAATTATTGAGTAGATACTGCTGACAGATATGACTTTTGACAGCCAGAAATATTAATGCACAATTAGGGAGGACACCCCAAAAACACTGAGGAGTGCTAAAAATTATTGAGTAGATACTGCTGACAGATATGACTTTTGACAGCCAGAAATATTAATGCACAATTAGGGAGGACACCCCAAAAACACTGAGGAGTGCTAAAAATTATTGAGTAGATACTGCTGACAGATATGACTTTTGACAGCCAGAAATATTAATGCACAATTAGGGAGGACACCCCAAAAACACTGAGGAGTGCTAAAAATTATTGAGTAGATACTGCTGACAGATATGACTTTTGACAGCCAGAAATATTAATGCACAATTAGGGAGGACACCCCAAAAACACTGAGGAGTGCTAAAAATTATTGAGTAGATACTGCTGACAGATATGACTTTTGACAGCCAGAAATATTAATGCACAATTAGGGAGGACACCCCAAAAACACTGAGGTGTGCTACAAATTATTGAGTAGATACTGCTGACAGATATGACTTTTGACAGCCAGAAATATTAATGCACAATTAGGGAGGACACCCCAAAAACACTGAGGAGTGCTAAAAATTATTGAGTAGATACTGCTGACAGATATGACTTTTGACAGCCAGAAATATTAATGCACAATTAGGGAGGACACCCCAAAAACACTGAGGAGTGCTAAAAATTATTGAGTAGATACTGCTGACAGATATGACTTTTGACAGCCAGAAATATTAATGCACAATTAGGGAGGACACCCCAAAAACACTGAGGTGTGCTACAAATTATTTAGTAGATACTGCTGACAGATATGACTTTTGACAGCCAGAAATATTAATGCACAATTATGGGGGACACCCCAAAAGCGCTGGGGAGTGCCAAATATGAAGAAAAAATAATAAACCTCTATCCTCCTCTCTGCACTAGCGATTTTGGTTAGAGCAATTGCAAGAACAATATGGTATTCTCTGTCCCTGCTCTAATTAGCCTATGACTACACCCTGCTCTCTCCCTCTGTCAAATGGCGATGGATTGCTGTGGAGGCGTGTATTTATAAAGTTGAAGTATCGCGAGAACCGAGTCCCGAGATCCGACGACGTCACAATGACGTTCGGCCTCGATTTGGATTCGGAATGGGCGGGAGAGTACCGAGCTGCTCAGCTCGGTACTCGGATACCCAAAGTTCGGGTGGGTTCGGTTCTCGGAGAACCGGACCCGCCCATCTCTAATTGTAACCCTAGATGAAAGGAGGGAAAAATAGAGGAAGTGACAGATAACAAACAAATTATAGTACAGTAGTACCAAGAAGATGATAGTACAGATGTACCAAGGAGACAGCACCTCGAATGACAGTTCCATCTTTAAGCCACGAAAATCAAGAAAAGAGGGTTCTCTTATTTCTTCTTCACAATAGAGATATGAGCAAAATTATTTAGCAAATTACACCTAGGATTACCTATACCATGTTATTTACTACTTATTATCGTTTATTTATATAGCGTCAATCATATTACACAACGCTTTGCAGAGAATATATAGCCGGTCACATTAATCCCTGCTCCGTTGGAGCTTACAATCTAAATTGTGACATTTTGGAGGACGCAAAGGTGTAGGAAAAATTATCATCGTTGCCCTCCTCCCATCTTGTTCAAATACCTTAAAATATTAATAATAATAATAATAATAATAATAAAAAAAGGATTGGGTGCCACTCAGATCAACCTCCAGGTTCAAGGACTATTGATGCTACAGTAATGATTTATACATCGAATTTATGCATGTTTATTAATGAAGTGTAAATTTAAGCAAGATAAGTGCTCCTAGTACTGTAGCTGAAGGTGTCTTAGGAGCAAGACTTTACTTCTACAGATAGGTAGTTGTGGAGAAGACTGACTGTTGTGGAGCAAAGGTCCTCTGTAGAACCATGAAACAATTCTGACCCCCGATTATTCTTTCCAACCTCCTAAAATCTATCCTTTCTCCCTAAATACCATATCTATTCTTCCTGAAAGCGACAGGACCTGCTGACCATGACTCTCGGGAGTCTTTCTCCACGTAGGGTGACCATATATACCCAACATTCATAGGCGTTACCCATTTCAACTGTACTCCTGTTTCCTAGTGAATTGATATGGCTGTATTGTTATCACCTATAAGGGTTCAGCCCAGAACGTAGACAACAGGTGCACCTTAAACTGATATTCTAAGAACTGACTCTGCCAGAAGGGGACTGTTCTATGTTAACACGAAGATTCCGAAACATGATTATTATGCGGAGAAACATCTGTTAATTGAGTTGCTATGTTGACCAGCTTAGTGTTTGAGCAACAGTAAAAATGACTCCGGGACAACAAATCTCTCACAGATTAAACAAACTCTGTTAAGGATTAACGCACAGTAGCTGTTCCAGAAGTTACCCCACCTTCCGATCAATGATACAACTGTATTAGTGCTTAACTGGGGACTCTTAAAGTGTACCTGTTCTCAGGTGAGACAGGTAAGACAGCCATATTGCAACCTGGACCACTATTTAGCCTATTAATGCACAGGCCTCGATGATTTCACGAGCACCCCGTCGAATTAATAGGTTGAATATTGTTTCAGAGTTAAATAAAAATCTATAGGTTGGTGAGTCTAACTCTTTCATAGCTCCTCACTATATTACAGAGAATATAGCTGGTACACCTGACCTAGCCTTTTATTGCATGTCCAAAACAAGTGTCAAAGTTAAATGTATGTTATCTATATTATCTCATCCTAAATCTCCACCCTGATCTGTAATCTATTGTTAGCCAATACAGAGATCACACAGGATTAACATATCTATCCACTATAAACCTATGTCATTTGAGGCCATGTACTCTGTTGGACATAATTTATGTGGCTCAGAGGTGAAGGGGCCCCCCTCCCGAGACCCTCACTCACCATCACTGGCCGCATGCGCTGTACCCAAGAAGCCATATCACTCTAGCAGATTTTTCGTTCGTGAGGAGAATAACACATCTGTATTAGTAAATATGTCATCTCACATTTCTGCTTACTAACACATTTGAATTACCCCTTAATTATGGTATATCCCTTTATTGATTTATTATATATGTCCATCCTGCTCTCTTGCAACTGGTTGCCATGTTAGGAGGGAGGAGCTTCTCTAACTGGGCAGACAGAGAATGACTGACAGCTTGGTGAACTTGGTTTGCAGGAATGCCCTGTGTGGATTGGTTGATCTATACACAAGGGTAGGGCCAGTGGTTTAACAGCATCTCACATGACAACACTCTCCGATGTGAGATCCCTTTAGGACACTGTCCTTAAGATAGTTGCATACTTACACTGTAGAATAATTAAAATAAGCATAGAACATGAACCTAATATACTAGGCAACTGGCATTAATAACACAATATAGTACATTGATTCATGGAATTCTCCAAAGGCCGTTATGAGCCCAAGGAGGACATTCTCCCCGCTCAAGGTAAATTGAACTATAGTTTATGAGGGTGAACGGTTGAACTTGGTGAACTCATTTCGAACCTCAACAAGTTTGTAACTTCCACTATGAAATGCACTTAGGTAGATCATTGTAAATAGTGGACAATGTCTGAAACAGCCTCTTCTGAGGTATGGTGAGATTCTGTAGAAACAAATGCATTACGTCAGCAATGAGCCGGTGATGTCACAAAGCGTAAACAAAAGTCTTCTACATTTTTCTGCATTTGTAAAGTTCCCCATGAATGCCCCGCTATTCTCTAATTTCTTGACACCAGTGTTTATAGTGTACAAATTAGCACCAAACATTCATACAATTTGGAAATCTGTAGCTGATGTGTGGTAAATAATAAAATATAATAAAATCAGTTTCCAAACTTTGTCCATGAGACTGTTTCACTAGGAATAATTTTATTTCCTTGTTCCCTAGACCCCAGGTGTCTCACTGAGAATTCTGGATGGTTAAAGTGAGGGCATGGCTTTTCATGGACAGCGTTACAGTGTTTAAAAATTAATTATACCTTCGTTATAAGCATGCCCATGACTGTTAGTTTAATAAAATTGTTTGGATTTTGTAAAGAAAGTGGAATATATGTTTTTAAATAAACTTTTGTTGTATATTAAGAAAAAGCTATAAATGATTAAAATAATTTAAAATGAATATAACTAAAGTACGTGATATTTTTTTATGTTAATGTATTGTACACATTTCATAATAAATTATATTTTAAAATAAATGTTATAGTCGTTATAAGAATGCTCCTGTTAACTAATCAAATTTGCCAAGTCCTATTAAAGTTGTAGATTTTGACATTGAGAAAGTACCAGATTTATCAATCCTTCAAAAAAGGAAGAGTGGAGGTGTTGCCCATAGCAACCAATCAGATTCTAGTTATCATTTTCTTCAATGTATGACTTAAACGATAGCTAGAATCTGATTGGTTGCTATAGGCAACACCTCCACATTTGCTTTTTAGAAGGTTTGATAAACCTACGAGGTTTGTAACACATTTGACATTACCCAGAGACCTGGACAGCATTATAGAAGGCATGGAGGAACACAGACTCTCCTTCCTGTTGCTCATCTCCGATTACTGGTCCATAGCATGGACTTGTTATGTGCAGGTATCTTTACTAATATGTTAGTGCTACATTTTTATTTGTTAAAATTCAAAATAAAACAATAGCATATTTTGGAACCTTTGCACTGTTTTATTACAAGTGGTGAGTGTGATTGTGGATGTGCTTTTCCGCTGAATGGGCCCCAATTAAAGCCTAGGCTTCTGGCAGAGAAGTGGATTTCCATAGCACATTTCCCTGCAGCGTTTGTAGTTCTTTTCATAGGCAAAGCGAGGGGGGAGGGGGTTCCTAGTGCCTGGAAACCCCCCTCCAAGCCTGGGGCACTGTATAATTGAGGTGGCTGGACCCTGCTCCCGATTTACACAGCTCTGCTTGAAAAGGGAGAGCTGCGTGCACCAAACAGTAGTGCACGCAGCATTGCCCATGTATATTATGGGGATGGGAAGAGTTGGAGAGCAGCCAAGCACTGTCTAAAATTATAGTCATGCCCCCATGCATGCTGGTCACGCCCACTGGCGGCGTGATGTGGAAACCCCCCTCTACAAATCCTGCGTTTGCCCCTGCTATTAATGGCAAACACACTCCACTGCCAGAAAGTGGGTGTGGGCTTAAATGCCCATATTGGGCGGGGCTTGGGTGAGTTGGGGAGTGGTTTGTAGAGGGGGTGGGACTTATTTGTCCCTCTTTTTCCTGAATAACTGCCTTCGACAAAGCTACCAAACATGAACCGTAAAGGCTGGCATTTTAAAATGGTTTCCAGGGACACTTTGCCGCTGAACCTGTGCGTCTATGATCACATCGTGCACGGATCTTGGAGAACTACAATCACCATCATGTCATCAATATTGTTTTTTCATTGTAACATTTTCAATAGTTCGCCTCAATAAATATTAACTGATAATACCCAAGAGAATAATAAATAAATGGTAACAATTGCATCTAATTTGCCAAAAAATAATTTTATCGTGTAGTTACTCAATATAGGGACATTTAAAGGGACACATTTTTAAAAACTTGGCACTGTCTTTGGAAATCAGGGCCAGCTGGTTGCGATTGACGAGATCTGTGCCAAACTTCGTCATTCCTTGAGAAGTGTCAAAGTTCTCTCAATAATCTAGATAATCTGTTTCTACTCCGTCTCCACCCTGATGTAATATCTCTGTTAGTCAAGATATCGCATGTTTGTTTAACAGCAGTCACCATCAGTAAATCCATGCTATATCAGACCATGCCAAGGCAGAGGGACATTTAATGCAAAAATATAACATATTAATGATGTTCTGCTTTCTCCGTATGAGTTTAGTAGGATTCACTTTCATATTATCCATTGTATTTTCTGGAATGTATTCTTCAAAGTGCAGCCTCATTCCTAGTGAGTATCTTAAGGTACGCTTTGATTAGAAAAGGCCATACGTAGACACACATAACAGACTGAAGTATACGCACGTGCGTCTGTACAATAATCAGCACAAAACTTTTATTTGATCATAAATTAAAATAACAACTGTTAACAATATAATAAATAATCACATATATTCCAAATTTTACTTTATTTTCATTATTTATTTTTCATTAAGTAAGGCCTACGGTAGTCTCCCCCTTCCGAGTATCAAGTCGGAATGGGTAACGTTAGGTGCATGCGGATATGAATTAGCTGCAACTGTAGTCATTGGCGTTAAGTCCGTTACTGGGAATGGGCAGTGCAGAGTCACGCAGCGCAAATGGTCCTACGTCCGAACATGACATATTTCTGAATGAGAACCAAGAAATGTTAAAAAAAAAAAAAAAAGGTGCTCACTATAAGCATTGTGACATGCAAATGAAATAGTGCTCTTCAGGAACTCTGCTGGAAAATGCTGACTCAGCAGCCCAACCACGAGACGTCCAATCTCCGTATCTATCCCCTGTACTGCAGTGTGAGAACGGCTTATTTTGTAGTGGGAAGTGAAAGTGCCCATTCACTGTAAAAGATGTTATCATTCATAACCCCCTATTTCCTCTTTATTCTTTAATCCAACAAGTCAAATGTCCTGAGGTCCAAATGTGTCCAACAGGGGGGTCACATGCAGCCCTCCTTATCAGAATAATTACCCCTCTTTATCCCGCTTCCTCGTGAGTCTTATGTCGCAGTAAGCACAAAGCCAAGTGCAGGTAGCAGATGATTGGATAGTAATGTAACATCAGTAACACATCATAGACGATAGGACTGTAAGGTCATGGGTAACGTACTGTCACCAGGGCTGCCAAGAGGAATTCAGGGCCCCGGTACAACAAATTGATGGGGCCCCCCTTATAGTTGAGTAAGCAAAAAAAAATTGCGCCGCCTTACGGCGGGGCAAGAATTTTCAGGGGTGTGGTCACACAATTGGGGGCGTGGCAATGCGCCATTGGGGCATAGCTAGCACCACAAAATCACTAGGTCCTGAATTCCGCGGAGCGTGACATTTGTCCAAGCACTCCTGACTTTCAGGACATCTAGCACCCTTGTGTAGTATAGGAAGAATGCAGTGTGTACAGAAAGAGTTTAGTCTTGGCCTGCACCCACTGGGCTCACCAAACACTGGCATTGTCCCTACTAGAATCACAACATTTCACACACTATGCTGCTCTGTCCTACCTGTTCTTCTCACTTTTACCACATGTGGCTGCAGGTTTCTTTAGTTGCGGCTTGTCTGGATCCTGGAATGTTGGAGAACCTATTTGGGGAAAAAATGGCTACATTTAGAAAATTACAGTCAGCCCCACCGTTAAATCAATAGCATCCATGATTAATAATTAGGCCTTCCTCCAGCCCCAACATTAAAATAGTATTCCCATTACCCCGCAAACAAAATAGCAGCCATTAATTAGCCACCATCTACCTCACACACACTACATTGCCAAAAGCTCCGTGCCATCACACACACATTACTGTGCCCCTTTATCATCACCACGCTATGCCCCCTTATGATCACACTGCGCCCTCCATGCTGCCTTTGCCCCTTTCTTCATCCTCCTGTGCCATGCTGTCTTTGTCCCTCTTTTCTTTATCCCCCTGTGCCATGCTGCTTGTCCCTCTTTTCTTTAACCCCCCTGTGCCATGCTGCTTGTCCCTCTTTTCTTAAACCCCGTGCCATGCTGCTTGTCCCTCGTTTTTAACCCCTCTGAGCCCCCCCCTAGTTTTTTACCCCTGTGCCCCCGTTTTTTAACCCATCTTAGCCCCCCCTCGTTTTTTAACCCCTCTGAGCCCCTCATTTTTTAAGCCATCTGAGCCACCCTTGTTTTTTAACCCCTCTGTGCCCTCCTCGTTTTTTAACCAATCTGAGCACCCATTTTTTAACCCCTCCGTGCCCCCCTCGTTCTTTAACCCATCTGAGCCCCCCCTCGTTTTTTAAACCATCTGAGCCACCCTCGTTTTTTAACCCCTCTGTGCCCCCCTTGTTTTTTAACCCCTCTGTGCCCCCCTTGTTTTTTAACCCATCTGAGCCCCCCTCGTTTTTTTAACCCCTCTGAGCCCCCCTCGTTTTTTAACCCCTCTGTGCCCCCCTTGTTTTTTAACCCATCTGAGCCCCCCTCGTTTTTTAACCCATCAGAGCCCCCCTCGTTTTTTTAACCCCTCTGAGCCCCCCTCATTTTTAACCCCTCTGTGCCCCCCTTGTTTTTTAACCCCTCTGTGCCCCCCTTGTTTTTTAACCCATCTGAGCCCCCCTCGTTTTTTAACCCATCAGAGCCCCCCTCGTTTTTTTAACCCCTCTGAGCCCCCCTCGTTTTTTAACCCCTCTGAGCCCCCCTCATTTTTAACCCCTCTGTCCACCCCCCCCCCCCGTTTTCCTCCCTTCACTTACCTTTTGTTCTCTCTTCTTCCTTGGTCTTCTCTGCTGCTCTGTGCTCCATTGCTCCAGACTGACTGAATGCTGGGTGTGACATGATGATGTCACACCCGGCATTCAGTCAGTCTGGAGCAATGGAGCACAGAGGAGCAGAGAGGAGGAAGGCCAGCGCCGCGATCACGTGAGTATGGTTTCTTTTTTTATTTTAACTAGCCTGCTCCCCCCCCCCCCCCCCCCCGCAAAAGAAAAAAGAAAGAAATGTTGTTTTTTTGAAAAAAAATTGGCGGAGCTAGGGCCCGGGCCCCCTGACATACCCGGGCCCGGGTTATTAGTACCTGCGCCCCCCCCCCCCCTCTCGGCGGCCCTGACTGTCACACACTTAAGAGGGGTTTTGATTGCCCAATAACCCCCCCCCCCCAATGCTTCAATCACGTGATCCACCAATCAGGGGCCTGCTAGTTCAATATTAATTTTCTTTATTTCTACCAGCATTGTGCCACCGAGCAGCCAGTTTGTCCCAGACATGAAGTTCAACGATAAAAAAACACTGTGCTCTAAATTCTAAAGATCACCCAATCTGATAGAGCTGCATGGTAATTATTAAAGGGACCCCCCCCCCCCCTGACATAAACATGTACTAGCAAACAATAAATTCCTGCACTCATACCAGATAATACCGTGTAAAAATAACACTATTGACAGGATGGTCAAACTTGAATATATAGTGTTACATCCTAGTAAATGAAGCAATGTGATAGCCGAAAATATATGCGCAGGAAACAACAGTGGATAAAAGTGATAAATAATTTAATGGAAAAGCCACAACATAAAATCACCATAAAAATGCAAAAAGATATAAAAACGCAATTGAAAATTAAAACTGGAACTCAGTGGTCCAAATACATATACCAATCCAATGAATGGAAAACTCAAACTTAATGAAAATATCAACCGATGCAGCATACAAAGTAAAAACATTGAGAAGAAAATCCAGGTACCTATCAAAAAGCGAAAAATAAAACCTTGGTGATAGGGTGAAATAATCTCCTGTGTGGTCACTATCCTAATGATGATAATGAATCAGAATAAACCGCTGTAGTAAAAGTCCAAATACATAGACTGCAATGATGTTAAGCATAGATGTATGACCATCTAGGTCTTGTAGAGAGTCAATACTTGCTGTATGGAATGATCCGGATAGTTGCCGGGTACCCAGATGAATTCTGACAGCTTAACTGCAATATTGTGGCATGAGTGCCACCCTGGAACGCACGTGCCATTGGCCGCTTCCTATTCTTATGAAGTCAGTTCCAGAGGTGTGACCCAACGCATTTTGTCTCCAATTGGAGACTTTCTCAAGGAGAATGTTAATGAGGATGGAGTCTCCTATTTATATGTCCTTATTTCCTCTGATTGGATCATTCTTGATGGAATGGCCCATAACTGTTCGATAGACCTGACGAGCATGTTCATAATTAAGTCTCTCACATAAATGCAATTTTCATTGAGGTCTAATATGTAGTTGACAGTTTATATGACACATATTACAAAATAATATAACATAAATTGTCAGGTTTAAATACATGGCAGTGGCCTGTCATTGGTGGACGTGAGATCGGCGGTCAGAACAGCTGACCGACGTCAGGAAGCGCCGATGGCGTCTCCGTTGCCTAGCAATAGAGATGTGATGTTCAGGCGCATGATCTCAAACTTCCACCTGAGAACCGGAAGTAGCGTTCTCGGGCGGAAGTAGCGCAGGAATTTATTGTTTGCTATTACAGACATGATGTGTGGTTGGACAGTCTACTACATCATGCAGGCCAATCAAAGGAGACACTTTGTATTCTCTGAGTCACTTCTGATTGGATGACATGGCGTGCACACTGGATGGAAGAGATTTGAAGCCATCATAGTCAGGAGGATCTAGTATACCTAGTCTTGGCATGGACACAAATCATACAAGAATTGGCAAACATTTTGAACTCCATAATTAGTCCGGGCCTTCAAGGTCTATAGTTTTTTTAGACCCCATTGTGGCTGGATAGTTTGGGATCATTAGAATTCTGCAATTCTTGTCTTATTAGTGGAGTGGAATCCTGAAACTCCTTAGAACTTATGGGAAGTGCTTCCGTGAGGTCAGCGTGGGTTGCCTGGAAATTCCATTCCCATAGAAAAGTACTAGGAAGGGGATCCAGTTTTGTGATAAGTGGGAAGATCCTAGAGTGAGCATCTGATTTAATGTTCTGGATACCAAGCCTTTATGTGATATGGAGCTGAAAACAACAAGCTGATTCAGAGACTTTTGGCTAATAATAAGTACTCTAGGTTTTTTACGATCAGTATAGACCAGTGATGGGTAACCTGATATACTTCTAGAGTCGCATGTGCTCCAAAATTCCACCACATGCCCTCAGACTTGCAACAAAATTCACCCAGATAGGCTCAGATCACAAGTGATCAGAACCCACATGAACCTTACATGCCCATCAGACCTCCTGACACGTCCTTTAGACCTCCTGACATGTCCATCAAGGCTCCACACATACCTATCAAGCCTCCACACATACCCATCAGGCCTCCTTACATGCCAATCAGACCTCCCTACATGCTCCTCCCATGCCCATCAGACCTCGCAACATGCCAACCAGACCTACCCACATTCCACTCATCATTACCGGCCACATATAGCTATACCTCCCGTACCCCACTGATGGCGACCATGGTATAGACTAAGATGGGGTGGCCGGCTTCGTCCAGGAGATGTCTCCACTCTTCCTGAGCAGAATGGCCAATAGCTCCTTTTTCCCACCTCACAGTTTCTTTATTTGATGACCAAGATGTGGTTTTGTAGGTAAGTAGACAACAGTTCTACAGAACATTGACCCTTTTCTATCTACACCTTACATATAACTGGAGCACAAATGTACAGTAACCCAAAGTAACCAATCAGCACATCGATGCAAATTAGACGCTGAAAGCAAATATCTGATTGGTTGCTATAACATTAAGCACATCCGAACTTTACATGGAAACGGCTACTGCTAATTAGTGAGCACAAAAAAAACAAAACACACAACTTCAAATATTAAATGTTTTCTTTGTGCCATTTAGTTTTATGAGAAGAGACATTTAGACCTTTTAAAGTGTTTTTCCCATGTACTATTAACATTTTTCAACAGAGCAAAGCAGCTGATAATAAAACAGCATGTTGTGATGGTAAAAGCAATGTAGGAATTCCCAATCCCTCAATCTTGAGATTTGGAATGGATATCAGGTTTGCCTCCCACAATATAAGATAATAATTTAATGGGTGGCTCCATGGGTGGCATAGGGTGAAGGGGGGGCATCACATAACCACAGATAACAGGTGCTGCTTCAAGCTGTACATTAAGGATAAGTTCACACCAGGCTTTCTGCCAGTCTCTTGAACTGGATATTGTGCTGAAGCGAACAATTCTCACAGAAGACATACAACGCCAGCTGGCCACATATGTCCCCCCGAACCGATACGGTTATAGCAGATTTTCACTAAGCGCTGCAAAATCTCGTAAACATAACAGAATTTTGTGTTTCATGTGGAACGAACATTTAGAAACAGAAGAAAAAAAATAGAAGTTGCCAGCCACCCGTTAGGACCATGTTAGTGGTCAAGTCATGTTGGGGAGAGAGAGCTGTGTTTAGCTAATACTCAAGGTGGACAGATGATGAGCACAGGCTCTTTAGAGTGGATGGCATTGTGATAGGTAGACCTCCATGGATCTGGAGAGGGATTAGATGACCTACCACTCTCGGATTGCTTCTAAAACTATAAGACGTCAGTAGCCTGTAAGTCGTTAAGTGGCTTGCAGAATGACTCTAGGGTGCTTGTAAGCAGGCATCCCAAATGTTAAGAGATTTTACGCTGATCTTTTAAAAGATTCTTAAATGAACTCAGCTAAGGTGGTCACATTTCCTGGAAAAACCCTGGCAAAAGTAATCTGGAACTTTTCTCTTGATGGTTGGGATGGTTGAATAACTATAGATGAAGTCAGGATGGCTATAGAAAGTTTGTCTAAGATAAAACCGGCATGACCAGACTGCTGACCAGTCAAATGTTATTATAGAGTTCAGTTCTGTCCTTGGTAGATGTTGGGGAAAATTCTTTATTGGTTTAAACTTTTGTATAGCCGGACAAAGAGTTTCCTTCTGATCAATGATTGGATGTGGGAAGATTGCCGGTTGTACCAATGGATGATCAAGGTTGCCCCTTGAGACCTATGCTATATGTGTTTGCCTTCAATCCCCTGATAAGGAGGCTTAAAGGTGGACCATTGGCAGGGGTATATCTCAGCTCCAAGAAAACCCAGAGGGTGGTTGTCCACACGGATGATGTTTCAGCTGGAGTGTCTAATGGGACGAATTCAGTTTCTGTAACTGTGTACTCAGAAGCATTGAGGTCTCAGGTAAACATCAGATCATCATAATAAATCAAGATGAAATCAAGATAAATTACAAGACAAGGGATTCTAGATAAGAGATAAGGATAACGGTTTTGTCAAATCAAATATCAGAGTGTTAGGAATCATATGTGGCAATGGTGATTATGCCAAGGACAATGGGAGCAGAATTTTGGAGCTCAAGTGTAAGAGTTTATACTTCAGAGAAAGGGTTGATTTGGCCAAAATATTTTTGATCTTTATGTTGCATGTCAGCTTTATGTGTATTTTGCCAATTTCTCTCCATTTAAGAGTCTTTATGAACACGTTTATTAAGTTTAACTTAAGTAACCTTCTTTTTTTTTAGAGAATACTTATTTGGGGGCAGAGAGTTTCAAGGACTGGTATCACCATATCTGGGGAAACCGATTAATGTTGTTTTAGTGGAGAGCAGGATAAAACCCTGTAACTTATGAGGTTCAGGGCTTGAAAGATCCTAGGGCATTGGCAAGAGACTGAAATAAAAACTGCACCAAGGAAAGAGTTGGGCAGGAGAATCCTGAGTCCCGACTTTCATGATCCTAAGACAGTCCATGGCCGTAAGAGATTGCCCAGACTAGGTATTGAGAACAGGAGTTGCATTAGTCAACCTTAAAGATCAGGGACACGTTCTGGCTCTCCATTCATGGGAAATTCAATGTTAATGGAAATACTGAAGGATCAAACAACATGACAATGCTCAATAGAAATATAATGGAAAAGTGAAATCCATGGTCCATCTACTTTTGGAACGCTCCTTTTAGCATACATGTATACAAAGAAGTATATTGCGCCTTAGCAGACCCTAATGAAGATGCGATGTGGCCCAAGGCAAGATACTAGTTTGGACCCCCACACAATTTTTTGTAAAAAAACAAAACAAAACACACATAAAAACAGTAATCTGTACTCACTGGACCCTAGGCGTGAACCTATGGAGTATTCAGGGATTTTAATATCAGCACTTTATGTTTTGTGGGTACAATAGTTATAAATATCACATCTGGATGGCACAGTGTATTTTATCTACTAAACGGAATGTCCTCGCCTGCTATGTAGAGGTTCACCACGTACTTGGTGAGGTGGGGTAGCACGGTGGCTCAGTGGTTAGCACCTCTGCCTCACAGCACTGGGGTCATGAGTTTGATTCCCGACCATGGCCTTATCTGTGTGGAGTTTGTATGTTCTCCCCGTGTTTGCGTGGGTTTCCTCCAGGTGCTCCGGTTTCTTCCCACACTCCAAAAACATACTGGTAGGTTAACTAGCTGCTATCAAAAATTGACCCTAGTCTGTGTGTATGTTAGGAAATATAGACTGTAAGCTCCAATGGGGCAGGGACTAATGTGATTGAGTTGTCTGTAAAGCGCTGCGGAATCAGTGGCGCTATATAAATAAATGATGATGGTTACGGTTTTGACGAGTCAGAAAGCTGTAGCGGCAGATGCAGCTAACCCTATATAGAAGTTACGGGTATACTGAGCACCAATTTTTGCTGTTTAGAACTATACTAATGAAGGTGTCTGGTGAGGAGGTCACATGCAAGTTGGCAAGCTATTCGTTCTGTACGTTTCGGACTGATGTCGGTAAGACAATGGGGAGGCAGTAGCAGGCAAGTCGGTAGAGAGTGTCCGCCCCAAAGACAGAGCAGGCTGCAGGCTGCAGAATTTCTTTGGTTCCAAGTATATGCTAGATCAGTGTTGGCTAACCTGTGACACTCCAGGTGTTGTGAAACTACAAGTCCCAGCATGCTTTACCAATATATAGCAGCTTATTGCTGGAAGTGTATGCTGGGACTTGTAGTTTCACAACATCTGGAGTGTCACATGTTAGCCAACACTGTGCTAGATAGACCCTATTTAAGAGTGTATCTAACAGACGATTAATGATAGGCAGGGGTTTGTATATCTAGAAATCAGACAAGATGAGTCTATAACATTTATTTATTTAAAATACAAATAGACATATCCTTTAACTGTTTACAGTCCCTATTTGTAAACGAGCACAGAAAAAACACGCAACAAGAATATAGTATTTCATTGTCAACAACTAATCCTTGTTCCCAGCCTACACATCACCCCGGGTAGAACAATTACTGTCTCTGTGGGTGTTATCTTGGTACCTGACACATAGTTATAATTATACCTTAGGTGTAATAGCACCATGCCAGGTATAGCAAGACAAACTGACACGCTCTGCCCAGAAATACAGCTACAGGAAAGTCTATGAAGAATAAATAACATTTAATAAAACAATAAATATTTCTGCAGACGTTGTCCTTGTTTTTATAAAGCTAATCGGAATCTGCTGACGATGGGACACGCCATACATTTATATTGGGTCTCCTGGGCACGGCACCACGGTACAGCCTTATCTGTGTGGAGTTAGTATGTTCTCCCCGTGTTTGCGTGGGTTTCCTCCGGGTGCTCCGGTTTCCTCCCACACTCCAAAAACATACTAGTAGGTTAATTGGCTGCTATCAAAATTGACCCTACTCTCTCTCTCTCTGTCTGTCTGTGTGTGGGTGTGTTAGGTAATTTAGACTGTAAGCCCCAATGGGGCAGGGACTGATGTGAGTTCTCTGTACAGCGCTGCGGAAATAGTGGCGCTATATAAATAACTGATGGTGATGATTAATCATACATCACTCTGGGGGTTGATTACCAACCATTGCTTCATTCCCCAAAGACATTTTCCTGAATTTTATAGGAAAAGATACAATTGGATGTCCCATTTTAAAATCATTATTTTTTTTTTACGTGTGTAAAAAAAAATAAAAAAATAATCAGGACAAAATTGGGCACATCCATAATTACCTTGGCCACGCCTTCTTTTTACTAAGGCCAAACACTGTTTTGCTTTTTGACAACGATTGTGCCTCATCATCCCCATAATGTTGTCATGCAACAAATTCACATTTTAGGACTCAGCTCAATAGTGAATGCCATTACACAGATTTCTGTCAAATGCAAAATAAATATAAACCGTAAATTGCACAATACAATTAAACTGAAGGGGCATTAATGACGGGTTTATGTTATACTTGCCAACTCTCCCGGAATGTCCGGGAGACTCCTGAAATTCGGGTCAGTCTCACCGACTCCCGGGAGAGCTGGCAAATCTCCCGCATCCTGCTAGTGCCGCAACAAAACTGCATTTTTGCTACGGAGGGCGGAGCCAAAATGCCGCGTTTGGCCGCGGCCCCTCCTGCCACCCCCCCTCACGGAAAGAACTTGCCCAAAGTAGGCAAGTATAGTTTATGTACCGGACATCTGTGCTACCTGTAATTGCTAGCTCATAACCATCCATGTACGTGTTATTATGCTTACCTTTATTCTTGTCTCTACTATTTTGTTTATTATATTCCTGTATGACATATCAGTAAGAAGTGTCATATCTGTACGATCCAAAATGCCAACGTACATGCTAAATTCAGTGCATCTCTGCTAGTAATGTTGCAATGCCATGCTTTACTAATTGGTGGGTTCTTAAAGACTGGAATAGATTTAAAAGGGCTTTGAAAAGCAGAAACTAAACTGTGTGTTGGTGAGTGCTGTATTTGTGTTTGACCCTAGTCCACTTCCTGTTTGGAGATTTCAGATAAACACAATGGGCCTGAGTCAAGTCGGAACGCAAAATGTGCGTGTACACGTTCTAAAAACTGTACGCAGCTTTTATGTAGTTCCGCCTCGTATTCCAATCCAAACGTTTCTTAAAAGACATTACGATGTGACTAGGGATGGAAATACGTTCTGTAGAAACAGTGTATACTTTCCATAAACGTAGACACACATACAGGCGTAAGTAGTATTTTGGAGGAATTGCACTATGTTTACTACATTTGTATTTACAATAAATTCAGCGCATGCATATGTGGATTGTCTCTAATAAACTTTTATATCATCGTAAATTCAAACAACAATATCATAACATACCAACTAAAACAAAAGTAGCTATATTTTTTTTCCATATATTTAAGATTTTTTTATTTCATCTATTATATTTATTTTCAAGTAATGTAATTAATAACTTCAATGCGTACACTGCATACAGGGCCAGATTCATTAAGGAACGTAAATGCCGATAAGTGCCATATTCATAGTCACATCTTCATGGGTCATCCTTGGGCTCTCCATATACTACATGTAGTATATGCAGTATTGTACAAGATACTGGGCAATCTTCTGTAGCTCTTGTTGCTGAATGGTCATGTCTGGTAAGAGCTAAGATGAACCTGTTTACACTTAGCTGGTCTGCTGCTAAGAATACAAGTGTGTGTTAAGCCTGAGAGATAATCCAGGCACCACTTTGTAACCAGTTATGGAGATTCCTGTGGCATGATGAGGCCATACGGATCCCAACACAAATGATCCGAAGCCGGTCGACCCTCTGTAGCGCTCCATTACCCATTTCCGTCATCTCACTCAGAAGACATATAACTTGTTTATTATGTTTCTGGTGTCTGGGCCATGTGACCGTGTGAATCACAACTAGTTGCGTATGTACCAGATATCCACATAATAGACGAGCAACATTAACCGGCTGCCGAGAGAACAATATTTCACAGCTAGAAATATAAACACATTTCTTTCACTGGTGAGATGACTCAACGTTCTAAAAGACACAGTGTTTCTGAGCACATTCCGTTATTTCATGCAACAAAGACTATGTAATAGGTCATAGAGCTGCTGCCTGGTACAAAGCTGAAAAGACTGATTCAGAGTTGTACGTAGGAGCATTTGCGCAATGTAAACATTCTAAATTCTGATGCAGAATTGGTGCACTGAGCGTGCGCACAACTTTCGGAGTTGCGCGTAACTTGCACTTATGGCCCCACGCGCTGCGTGCAAGCGAGGGCATGCAGACCTAAATTAAGCACGTCCCTTTGAGACACATCTTATTTTGAGCTACACACATCGCGAAAATTTGAAGTACATTAACTAAGAGACATAAATTGTGCACCTGCTTAAACCGGATGGAGGTTTTGCAGTTTGGCCTGTATGCACCTATACACTAGGTTTAAGATTGCACATATATGAAGATTCATGCAACTCAAATACAGATGTGGAAATTTAACATATACTCATATGCAAATGGGACAATATGTTCAGCCATACTTGCCTAATATGTCCGGGAGGCACCCGAATTTCACGTCATTAAGCCCCATCCCCTCCTGTACTCTGTGTCACACGCCGGGCGATCAGGCTGCATACCCGATCCCCGGCACTCTTGTCTGTCTCTCTGGTCCATCTGCTCCGTCCTGACCCCCGCCATCTTCGTTTCGGGTCTGCACAGACCCGTCCTATTCATTTTCTCTGCTCCTCTCCTATTGGTTGATAATTTTAGCTCCAAAGTTTAAAAGACACCTCCCCCTGGATGTTTGATGCCTGTTCTTTTAGTTATCTTCTTGGTGCTAATTTTGGCTCCCTGTACTTGTTGACCACAGAGCTAACACTCTATTCCTGTGCTTCACCTACACTCTGGTGGAACCTGCTGACTTCAGAACTGACACTTCCTATTGTTCCTGCTGCCATCCCAGTTGTAACCTGTCGTCCGCAGAGCTGACACTCAACCTCTGTACTTCACCTCCGTTCCAGTGGTAACCTGCTGACTTCAGAACTAACACTTCCTATTGTTCCTGCCACCATCCCAGTTGTAACCTGTCGTCCGCAGAGCTGACACTCAGCCTCTGTACTTCACCTCCGTCCCACTGGTAACATGCTGACTTCAGAACTAACACTTCCTATTGTTCCTGCCGCCATCCCAGTTGTAACCCGTCGTCCGCAGAGCTGACACTCAGCCTCTGTACTTCACCTCCGTTCCAGTGGTAACCTGCTGACTTCAGAACTGACACTTCCTATTGTTCCTGCCGCCATCCCAGTGGTAACCTGCTGTCCGCAGAGCTGACACTCAACCTCTGTACTTCACCTCCGTTCCAGTGGAACCTGCTGACTTCAGAACTGACACTTCCTAGTGTTCCTGCCGCCATCCCAGTGGTAACCTGCTGTCCGCAGAGCTGACACTCAACCTCTGTACTTCACCTCCGTTCTAGTGGTAACCTGCTGACTTCAGAACTAACACTTCCTAGTGTTCCTGCCGCCATCCCAGTGGTAACCTGTCGTCCGCAGAGCTGACACTCAACCTCTGTACTTCACCTCCGTTCCAGTGGTAACCTGCTGACTTCAGAACTAACACTTCCTATTGTTCCTTCCGCCATCCCAGTTGTAACCTGTCGTCCGCAGAGCTGACACTCAACCTCTGTACTTCACCTCCGTTCTAGTGGTAACCTGCTGACTTCAGAACTAACACTTCCTAGTGTTCCTTCCGCCATCCCAGTGGTAACTTGTGGTCTGCAGAACTGACACTCCGTTCTCTCTCCGCTATCCCAGCGGCACCTGCCTTCTACACTTCTCCACGTGTTGGCTGCCATCGCTGACCATCTAAGTTCCTCTAAGGGGTTTCGCCTGGTACTCTCAGTGAGGGCCGCAACCTGCGAGATAGACGCAGCAAAGGCCAAACCGCCTTGCGGCTGGTCCCTGGTGAACACGTCTCATTGTTAGACTCCGCGCTTGCTTGAGTAGTGCAAATCTAGGCAAACCATAGGATCCAGCCCCTGTGAACCGTGACACTATGCCCCACATGGCGACATGGCAGAGCAGGGGGAGGGCCACCCACCCCTCTCGCTCTTGCCACCTGACCTCCCCTCCGGAGAGGAGAATCTAAAAGTAACATACCTACCAACTGTGAGAATGTGGGAACTCGCCCCCATTCTGACATGGCCACGCCCCCTTGCATCGTGGCCCCACCCTCTGTCCGACAGCCAGGGACAGACATGTTGGGAGGTATGAAGTAGGCAAGTATACTAGCCATAAACCAGAATATACAGCCACATCATACCACTAAACAGGAACATTGAACCAACATATGACCTCATTGTCTCATCATATAACCTTGTAATCCATATATCCTTATGGGCTCATCTATACGTAGGGAAAAGACGCACGTTAAATAAAGAAGCGTATTTATGTGCATATGTTGGGTTGGATACATCTCAATATTCTTTCAGCCCAAAAACAGTACCATTTGCGCCAGTCTTTTATAAGGTGCAATAAGTGTGTATCCGTACCTCCTGCGATAGCGTAGAGAAGTCACTTGATCGTGCTTATAATAAAGTTGCATTCAGAGCCATTAAAAATGTAGCATCTGGGACGAGAAAAAAAAACTGCTGCCCCCTAGCCCTCATTTTCAACCAAATGAACCTAAAATATTCATAAACTGCGCCCCCCTTCAGCATTGTGCCCCAAACGGGCGCCCCCTCTTGCAAAACCCTATTTATGGCCCTGGATTCATTACCCTATATGTATACAATATAAAAATTTAATGAAGGGTCATACACACAAGATAGAATAGTGCATCGGCAGATATTAATAAATACAAATCTTGCATTTTCTATATAAAATATAATTACATACAAACGCATCTGTAAAATACAAATATGAAGTTAAATTAAATCAAATTAAGTTAAATACAAATATCTGTTGTTTTCCCCTTGGAAACTGAAATGAGAATCTTTCTGGTGGTAATCGTTAAAACCACAATTCCGACAGTGAGGACACCTACCAATAAAAAACGAATTTAGGAAAAAACTATTTAAATCTAAATAGACTTACCTGAAAACCGACGCTGCACATGTCCGATGCACCAACATGCTGACCGCAAATTTTTTCGAATGAAGAGCTCTCCGGCACTACACTTTGACGTTATCACGACTACTATTAATGTTCATTTAAAGAGGACCCCGCAGGTTAAGTGCTTAAACAAAACAAAAAGACAGTTCCTTATCCTATAAACTGCATATCTGTGTGTATCTAGCAAAAGGAAAACATGAGGAATTAGTTCATATTCTGATCAAAACATTTAAGCCTGCATCCCAGCGCCAAGGGCACCTCATTATATGCAGGTCCTACAGTGACCTATATGCTTTAAACAACATTAAAATGCAGTTAAAAATAAAAAGCACTTACCTCCCAGGTATAGGGGTTTAACATCTAGCAAGGGCTGGCTTGTGAGCCACACCCAAATGTGCCTTAAATAGGCTTGATGGACAGCTGCAATGACAATAAGGCAATATTTTAAAACAAAACCAGAGAAAAAACAAGCCCGCACTCGGTATATCCAATATTATATATGGTACCAGCTGCTTGGCATTAAGCCCGAGCGCTGGCTTATTGCCAAGCAGCTGGTACCATATATAGTACTGGATATACCGAGCGCGAGATTATTTTTTCTCTGTAAGTGTTTAAACACAGAGATGCTGGGTTCAAAGCAGGGCAGCCGGGGAATGGTTTAAGCAGTGATGTCTATTGCTCAAGGGGTCCTTATAAAGGACCTTACACACTAGTTGGAGGTACTAGATTCAGAAGTACAGATGGCATAATACAGTTAAAATACAAAATAAAGCTCTTTATTTACTGATTTTTACTCACACATTAGCAGGGGGTAACCCAGCCCCCTGATCCTAGCTGGCACCACAAAGTCTGAGATACTTACTTATTCTTACTCACACATTAGCAGGGGGTAACCCAGCCCCCTGATCCTAGCTGGCACCACAAAGTCTGAGATATTATATCCGATGTTAAGCATCAGGATTTAATATATTCTCTAGATTAGATTTAACGCAATTTCAAGTTAACAAAAGTTACATCAATCTGTGATTTCCCAAATTACTTGCTGTTGCATTATTCATGTAGTTCACCTATCTTTTTAACAGGACAGGATACACAGGATAAAAAAGTGATAACCCCCTGCTGTGTATTCAGGCTAAAACGATGTGCTTGTCACCCACGAGCACATTAGGATGGGATTTCAGTTCTTCAGAAGGTTCAAAAACAAATTTCCTCCAACACGACATATGTCCTCAGAAGTCAATACATTTCCAATACAGAAATGAATGCATTTGCAATGATATAGCTGGGCCCACTGCGCCACTAAGTAAAATAAATGTATACAATAAGTTATTTCTAAGTGTTCCAGCCACAAGGACCGATAAACAATAGTTAGATGTGCTAGTGATCATCCAGAAGTACAGATGTTATACATGTACAATATGTCACACCTGGACCCAGGGCTCCATGTGGTTACACACCCCTAAGCTGTGTGAGCACTGCTTAGCATAAATCTCCAAGAGTGGTCACAGCAGTTGGCTGCAGTTTATGGGGTACTTAACGTGAGGAAAGTAAAGACGCCTTCACACGTATTACAGCATAGTACATAGTATCAACTATACAGTGCAGTAGTGTATATACATTGCGGTGCAGTACTATACACATTGCAGTGCCGTAATGCGTATATATTGAAGTGCAGTAATAAATATATATATATATATATATATATATATATATATATATATATATATATATATATATACACACACACACACACATTGCAGTGCAGTAGTATATATGAATTGCAGTGCTGTAGTATACACATTGCAGTGCCGTATTATATATATTGCAGTGCAGTTCAGTAGTGTGTGTGTGTGTATGTATATATATATATATATATATATATATATATATATATATACACATACACACACACACACATTGCAGTGCAGTATTATATATATATATATATATATATATATATATATATATATATATATATATATATAGCAGTGCAGTACAGTAGTACACACATTGCAGTACATTAGTATATACACATTGCAGTGCAGTAGAGTGGTATATATAGATTGAGTACAGTCGTATACACATTGCAGTGCAGTAGTATATACACATTGCATTGCAGTGCAGTAGAGTGGTATATATACATTGCAGTACAGTAGTATACAAATTGCAGTACAGTAGAGTAGTATATATATATATATATATATATATATATATATATATATATATATACACACACACACACACACACACACACACACACACAAAATGCAGTACATTAGTATATACACATTGCAGTGCAGTATTACATATACATTTAAGTGCAGTACAGTAGTGTTTATACATGGCAGTGCAGTGCAGTAGTATATACATTGTAGTATACATACAATGCAGTGCAGTATATATATATACACACATACATTGAAGTGCCGTACAGTAGTATATAAACATTACAATGCAGCAGTGTGTATACATTGCAGTGCAGCAATGTATATACATTGAAGTGCAGTAATGTATATACATTGCAGTGCAGTAGTGTATACACATCGCAGTACAATACAGTACTGTATGCACATTGCAGTGTAGCACAGTACTGTATACAAATTGCAGTGTAGCACAGTAGTATATATACATTGCAGTGTAGCACAGTACTGTATACACATTGCAGTGTAGAACAGTACTGTATACACATTGCAGTGTAGTACATATACATTGAAGTACAGCAGTATATGTACATTGCAGTGCAGTATACATATTGCAGTGTAGTACAATAGTATGCACATTTTACTGCAGTACAGTAGTGTATATACATTGTAGTGCAGTACAGTAGTGTATATACATTGCAGTGCAGTACTGTATACATATTGTAGTGCAGTACAGTAGTATATATACATTGCAGTGTAGTACTGTATACAAATTGCAGCGTAGCACAGTAATATATATACATTGCAGTACTGTATACACATTGCAGTGTAGTACAGCACTGTATACACATTGCAGTGTAGTAAAGTAGTATATATACATTGCAGTGCAGTATACATATTGCAGTGTAATACAATAGTATGCACATTTTAGTGCAGTACAGTAGTGTATATACATTGTAGTGCAGTACAGTAGTGTATATACATTGCAGTATACATATTGTAGTGCAGTACAGTAGTATATATACATTGCAGTGAAATACAGTACTGTATACAAACTGCAGTGTAGTACAGTACTGTATACACATTGCAGTGTAGTACAGTACTGTATACACATTGCAGTGTAGTACAGTAGTATATATACACATTGAAGTACAGTAGTATACATATTGCAGTGTAGTACAATAGTATGCACATTTTAGTGCAGTACAGTAGTGTATATACATTGCAGTACTGTATACATATTGTAGTGCAGTACAGTAGTATACACATATCAGTGCAATAGTATAGATACATTGCAGTACAGTAGTGTATACACATTACAGTGCAGTACAGCATACACATTGCAGTGCAGTAGTGTCTACACATTGCAGTGCAGTAGTGTATACACATTGCAGTGCAGTGTACTCATTACAGGGTAGCGCAGTATACACATTGCAGTAGTGTATACACATTGCAGTATACACAGTACAGTGCAGTACACACACACACACACACACACACACACACACATTGGTACACTGTACACAGACCCCTCCCCAGCAGTACAGTATACATACTGCAGTAGAGTACAGTATACGTATTACAGTACACACACACTGCAGTACAGTACACACAGACATTGGTGCACGCTGTACACAGACCCGTCCCCAGCAGTAGAGTACAGTATACATATTACAGTACAGTATAGACACATTTCAGTACAGTACACACACATTGCAGTATACACACACACATTGCAGTACAGTATACACACACACACACTGCAGTGCAGTACAGTACACACACACACACACACACACATTGGTGCACTGTACACAGACCCCTCCCCAGCAGTGCAGTACAGTACACACACTGGTGCACTGTACACAGACCCCTCCCCAGCAGTACAGTACACACACACACACACACTGGTGCACTGTACACAGAACCCTCCCCAGCAGTAGAGTACAGTATACATATTACAGTACAGTATACACACACACATTGCAGTACAGTATACACACACACACACACTCACTGGTGCACTGTACACAGACCCCTCCCCAGCAGTAGAGTACAGTATACATATTACAGTACAGCACAGTACACACACACACACACACACACACACACACACATTGCAGTACAGTATAGTACAGTACACACATTGCAGTACAGTATAGTACAGTACACACACACACACTGGTGCACTGTACACAGACCCCTTCCCCAGCAGTAGAGTACAGTATACATATTACAGTACAGCACAGTACACACACACACATTGGTGCACTGTACACAGACCCCTCCCCAGCAGTACAGTAGTATATACATTGCAGTATAGTAGTATACATACAGTACACACACACACACATTGGTGCACTGTACACAGACCCCTCCCCAGCAGTACAGTAGTATATACATTGCAGTATAGTAGTATACATACAGTACACACACACATACATTGGTGCACTGTACACAGACCCCTCCCCAGCAGTAGAGTACAGTATACATATTACAGTACAGTACACACATTGCAGTACAATACAGTACACACATACACATTGCAGTACAGTACAGTACACACACACATTGGTGCACTGTACACAGACCCCTCCCCAGCAGTACAGTATACATATTACAGTACAGTATACACAGTACAGTACACACTGGTGCACTGTACACAGACCCCTCCCCAGCAGTAGAGTACAGTATACATATTACAGTACAGTACACACACAGTACAGTACAGTACACACACACATTGGTGCACTGTACACAGATCCCTCTCCAGCAGTACAGTACAGTATACATATTACAGTACAGTATACACAGTACAGCACAGTACACACTGGTGCACTGTACACAGACCCCTCCCCAGCAGTAAAGTACAGTATACATATTACAGTACAGTATACACACACACATTGCAGTACAGCACAGCACAGTACACTACACACACACATTGCAGTACAGCACACACACACACATTGCAGTACAGTACACACACAGTACAGTACACACACTGCAGTACAGTACACACACACACACATTGCAGTACAGTACACACATTGCAGTACAGTATAGTACAGTACACACACATTGCAGTACAGTACACACACATTGCAGTACAGTACAGTACAGTACACACACATTGCAGTACAGTATAGTACAGTACACACACATTGCAGTACAGTACACACACATTGCAGTACAGTATAGTATAGTACAGTACACACACATTGGTGCACTGTACACAGACCCCTCCCCAGCAGTAAAGTACAGTATACATATTACAGTACAGTATACACAGTACAGCACAGTACACACTGGTGCACTGTACACAGACCCCTCCCCAGCAGTAAAGTACAGTATACATATTACAGTATAGTACACACACACACATTGCAGTACAGCACAGTACAGTACACACACACATTGCAGTACAGTACAGTATAGCACAGTACAGTACACACACACACATTGGTGCACTGTACACAGACCCCTCCCCAGCAGCTGTCACAGGATCCCTGGGGAATGCTGCGCGTCCACCTAACCTGCGCTGTGACGCCGCCCCCAGTCACAGCCTACCCTGCTGGCCGCCAGAGCTCGGCTTTCTTTTGTTATCCTGCGGGAGCAGCGGATGGGGGAGGGAGCGCTGCGCTGTGATTGGCTGAGCCGGCCGCCCGTCACTTTCCCGTTGGCCCCGCCCGGAGCCTCTCGCCCGGCTCGTTCCAATGTCTCAGTGAGCGGCGGAGACAGAGCGGGGAGCTGACCGGGATCACCACAGCGGCTCCGCTCCGGGATGTGAGTGTGGCCCCGAGCCATGGGGGAGGACCCCTAGTCTGACCCGCCGCACTGCGCCGCCTCACCCCGCCCCCATCATGTCGGGGAAGGAGAACCCGTGTAAGAAGTTCCAGGCCAATATCTTCAACAAGAGCAAATGTCAGAACTGCTTCAAGCCCCGGGAGTCCCATCTGCTGTCCGACGAGGACCTCAACCAGGTGAGAGAGCTCCCAGCGCCCCCCAGCTCCAGGGCGCCCCCTAGTGGCCGCAGTGCGCATGTCCTGTCTATGGAGGGGGTGAGATGGTCCGTTACACTGGTTACTATGTGCTGCTATATGGGGGCCCTCCTCTACTCCTCACTACTGCTGGTATATGGGGGTCATACCCCCTCCTCTACCCCCTGGTACTATATGGGGGTCATACCCCCTCCTCTACCCCCTGGTACTATATGGGGGTCATAACCCCTCCTCTACCCCCTGGTACTATATGGGGGTCATACTCCTCCTCTACCCCTCACTATGTGCTGTTATATGGGGATCATACCCCCTCCTCTACCCCTCACTACCTGCTGGTATATGGGGGTCATACCCCCTCCTCTACCCCTCAATATGTGCTATATGGGGGTCATATCCCCTCCTCTACCCCTCAATATGTGCTGGTATATGGGGGTCATACCCCTCCTCTACCTCCCACTATGTGCTGCTATATGGGGGTCATACCCCATCACTATCTGCTGCTATATGGGGATTATACCCCCCTCCTGTACCCATCACTATCTGCTGCTATATGGGGGTCATACCCCCCTCCTCTACCCCTCAATATGTGCTGGTATATGGGGGTCATACCCCTCCTCTACCTCCCACTATGTGCTGCTATATGGGGGTCATACCCCATCACTATCTGCTGCTATATGGGGGTTATACCCCCCTCCTGTACCCATCACTATCTGCTGCTATATGGGGGTCATACCCCCCTCCTGTACCCATCACTATCTGCTGCTATATGGGGGTCATACCCCCTCCTCTACCCCTCAATATGTGCTATATGGGGGTCATATCCCCTCCTCTACCCCTCAATATGTGCTGGTATATGGGGGTCATACCCCTCCTCTACCTCCCACTATGTGCTGCTATATGGGGGTCATACCCCATCACTATCTGCTGCTATATGGGGATTATACCCCCCTCCTGTACCCATCACTATCTGCTGCTATATGGGGGTCATACCCCCCTCCTCTACCCCTCAATATGTGCTGGTATATGGGGGTCATACCCCTCCTCTACCTCCCACTATGTGCTGCTATATGGGGGTCATACCCCATCACTATCTGCTGCTATATGGGGGTTATACCCCCCTCCTGTACCCATCACTATCTGCTGCTATATGGGGGTCATTCCCCCCTCCTGTACCCATCACTATCTGCTGCTATATGGGGGTCATATCCCCTCCTATACCCATCACTATGTGCTGCTATATGGGGGTCATACCCCCTCCTCTACATGGGGGAAGACCTGACCTCTTCTACCCCATACTGCACAGGGTTTAAGATTTGGGGGTGACATGTCCCCCTTATCACTATGGGCTGCAGTCTGGATTGGGTATGGAGATGACAAGTCCTCTTCTAACCCTTACTGGCTGCACTAGAGTTTAGTTATGGGGGTGACGTTGGATCTCCCAGCCCTTACTGAGTCCACTTGGGTGTAGGTATAGGGTAACATTGTCTTTATTAACTTCGCTGGCTGCACTTATAGACACGAGCACCCACCTGTACCCAGGGTTACAGGTGCCCTGTAATACCATCTGTGGCATTCAGGTCAAATCCATCCCCTCAGCTCCTTTCTCCATCTGCAACTGTGTGCTTAATTGTATTAAATATTCATGATCTTGCATGCTTTATAGTGAATGAGCGCTCCTATAACAGCCCCGCCGAGGAAACCTCATCGTTTTCATATATAGATTTACATATAACTTGTAACATAATAGGTATTTTGTTTATTTCTATTCCTCTCATAACATTGTTTGTTTACCCTAATACATGGCTCTTCTGGCAGATGGGATACTCAATACTTACAATTCCCTTTCAAAGGATACTATATATTCTGATAGAATGTGTTTTCTTTTTATTTAATATTCTCATTGTGCTATTAAATTATTTTTCCCAACATTATTGGTATAGATTTGGCACACACTTACTATTTTGGTTGCTGGGCCCTGCGCTCAAGAAGGTTGTAAACGCAAGTGGGCCTGTGTTATAGGCCTGTTTTGTTTTGCCCCTCGTCCGTGGACGCTGTTGCCCTCCCGCCTGCAGCGGTGGAGGGGTTAATCGGCCAGCGTTCGGTTTGGACAGCAGCTCTCTCACGGTTTATGGATAGCACTTAGCAGTGGAAATTGCATATTTCCTGAATGTGCTGTACTTGAAGCAGAATTCCGGAGCCTCGGAGCTGCCGTGGAGACTGGAAGTGTAATGGGAAGATTCCTCAACATTTCCACTGCTCGCTCCCTGTATGAAGGGAATAAAGACGGCTGCACCAAGCTCCCCTTCCCAGCCAGCAGCGAATGCCCCCAATTCATTAGAGATGCCTCATCCGTTCCAGCCAATAATTTACATGGCCTCTGCTGGTATATTTGATGCTGAATTATAGGCCTGACTCTCATGAAGTGTATAGTGTCCTTGATATATTGTGAATCGTAACGTGCCAGCATTCCTTGATTGTCAGATTAGCTTTGTTTACACAGGAAATACATTAGTATCTCACTGGAGGCTGCCATATTTCTTTATAACAGTGTTGACTTAACAATATCTCTAAAAATGGGCAGCATTTGTTAGATCCACATGTAGCAGTTTAACAAACAAAAACACAATTTTGTTTAATTCTTACATTATTAAAAGCAAGAGTAATCTTTGAAACAGGGTTGACTTTGCTCTTGACCAGAATTATTAATTTGCCCAGAACTACGGTGACGGGTCGCCATCTTTCTCCTCTAGCTGCTACAATGGCTGCTAAACCTGTCGCCGTTGCCTCATTTGCGTAAAGGCCACCGGCTTTAGGGAGAGGGTGACGGCACGGTCAAATGGAGCGTGCTTCGACTACAATTATGTTTTGCTTCATACTGTATATTCTTAATCAAGCATTTCTTTAAAAAAAAACCAAATAAATATATGTAGCAAGACAGGAATTATTCAACACACGCGAGTTCATTGCCGGTAGACAGCTTGACTGCAGGGGAAAAATGCCTTACAAGGCCAGTATTATAAAGTTTCACATGCAAAGTTGCATTTTCCGTAGTTTAGTATACAAAGCATCTAAGAAGCCTGTTTAGCGCAAAAGTATTCTGTAGTTTTTTTTTAAAGTTGATGGCATATGATTTAAAAAAACAAAAAAAAGTCAGGAAATAATTAACAATGACAGTTTTGATTTATATATGGGTTAGTAATCAGTTCTTATAGCATTACACCCCTAGGGGGTATATTTACTAAACTCTGGTTTGAAAAAATGGAGATGTTGCCTATAGCAACCAATCAGATTCTGTCTGTCATTTATTTAGTGTCCAACTTGCGGCCCTCCAGGTCTTGTGAAACTACAAGCCCCAGCATGCTTTCCCGGTAGACAACCAGTTGATAGCTCTAAGGGCATGCTGGGACTTGTAGTTTCACAACACCTGGAGGGCCGCAGGTTGGACAGGACTGATTTAGTGCATTCTACAAAATGACAGATGGAATCTGATTGGTTGCTATAGACAACATCTCCACTTTTTCAAACCCGCAGTTTAGTAAATATACCCCCTAGAGTTCTTGAGTTATGCTTTCCCCAGAAAATAATTTTTTTATTTTTTTTATCCCATCATCGATTAGTGTGAGGTAAATGTAATTGAGACGTGTCTCTATCACACTTTGCACCTCCTGCCCTGACTGACAGCTCTTTCCTGAGGCGTAATGTGCCCCCACAAGTTTCATCCTGAATTCTCGCACCTGAACTGCCTTGGGGATCTGTAATAAGCACAAGAAGAGCGTTCGACCCCCTTTACGTCGTGTGTGGAAAGCTGTTTTTGTTGGTCTCCAATCCTTTTATAATATCTTTTTTAACAATGGCAATGTTTTATAGATTTAATAAATGACATGATGTTATGGCAAACCGTCCTGGCAGAATTAATTGTTGAATGTCCCTCGATAATGTCTACCCATTGCCTGAATACAGTGGAGGCAGCCATTTTGAGAGTTTAACATTAAAATGCAGCCTGTCCATTCGCCAACAAATTTTGACATCGGTGAAGGCAGTTTCTGACTTTGAAAATCATTTTTTATTAAAATACTTCCTTTACCAGTAATAGTACTTTGCTGTAAGTCACCACACTGTGCCACTAATATGCTGTCCAAAATGTTTGTACTGTAAACCTCACTTTTGATTTAAGACCTATCGGTACATTAATTTTAAAAAATAAAATATATTCTCGTTAATTTTAACACAAACCTTGAGTTTAAAAAAAAATAATAATCAAATGTGTCTTTAAGACTTCGTTAGGGTCAACAACCAGGATCTAGACCTTAATTTCAATGGAATCTTCTTACACGATCCGCTTTGTTTTTCTTTCCTTTTTCCTGCGGAATCTCGTTACCAGTCTTTGATCTCCACAATTATTTTGGGAACGCCTGTGTTGTTGCTGCCTCTTTATGCTATGTGGGAGGATGCATAGCGTTCATGTTTATGTTTTGAAGTGACTTTGATACTGTTTGGAATATGGTGGCTTTCCAGCTGTTGTAGAACTACATGTCTCAGCATGGAGGAGGAGGCGAAGCTGGATACTATATTGGTTGGGGACTGAGGGCTGGTAATTCCATAGGGGGAGAATAAATGGAGAAGAATGTTTAGGCTTTGGCCTGTATAATTCTTCCTCTCGGTTCCCAGTTTTTACATAAAACTGTTGTCAAGTGTATTTTTTCGGGCGTAACTAGCAGCTTTTTTTGTATTGTAGATTTAGAGCATAAATTGTAAAAGTGGACATAAGATTTATTTTTGAGGAATGTTTGAGGGGGTTTGGAATGAAACGGGACGAAAACTCCCGTTCTATAAATCTGGTCCTGTTAATACACATTGTATATGAGACCATCTTGCTGTGTTTGCTGCAGGATTTAGAAGGCCAATATGTAATCGGCACAATGGAAGAGGCCACGGTACACATAACGTGTCATTGAGCTCCCGCAGAGCCCTGCCAAAACATGAAATACTATACAGAGCAGCACAATTAATCCTGTGCATTATTATCCTTTATGAAGGGCCAAGAAATTCTGCACAGTGTTGGAACAACCCGCTGTCAATTCACACGGATGCCGCAGCCAGTCTATAAGCCCTTACCATATTTAAAAGCAACGGAATAGATCCAATATGCTCAGAAGTCTAGAGAAGCGTCTCTCTGCTTTTCTTTGACCTTTTTTGGAGTTGAGAAGTTTGTGTAGGAGACTCCGTTTTGCAACTGTGCTCACTGAAATCTCTGGAACCTACGCAGGAGAGGAGACGAGTGGGCCGTACAGTTGCGCGTTGACGGTCTTCTCAAACTTCTCTGGGTTCCTGTGTGGGCCCAGGCTTGTGACCTAACGTAATCCACTCTAGTGATGTAACCAGTAATCTGGATGCTTTGATGGTTCCCTGCCAAGTGACTCACTTAGGGAATGTTGGCTCTTGGCTCCACGCTGGGCGGTTTGTTCAGCCGCAATGGGTTAAGTGCCTTTTAATGTTTAACTCCTTTGCTGCTGGAAAGGTCCAAGAGGACTGAATTAATGCCTGATGTTTTAAGCCACCTCCTATAAAAGGTTGACAGTCCCGTCTGCCAAATGATGGACTGTCCTGTTTTTGTTTTGTTTTTTTGTTTTCTTTTTTACAGAAAATCTTTAAATTGGATTGTTTATCTTCTTATATGTTTCCTACTGCTAATACACCTGGTTCCATATAATTGTTTTTCTGTGCAATAGAAAGTGTGACGTAAAAATATAGGATCCTTAAGTAAGACGGGTAAATCGGATGACAACGATGAGCGTGGGTGGGGGGAAGGTTATTGTGGAGAGAAGTCTTGTCCTGGGGTTTGTTTGCCGCTGGAAGTGATAATATGCCAGTGGGTTAAATTCAGAGTAGGGAGTAGGGTTGTCTGTGAGGCCTACAACAAGAGGATGATTTTTCTTTTCTATGTCAATGATCTATTCTGAGCATCTCTCCTGGTTTTAAAGAGGCACCAGTCACTTGCTCACAGGGAACCAGTCGTTTTTGTTGGATGATTCCATATACAAGTAAATGCAGCCTGAAGGTTCACCGGTAGCCAGAGATCTCACTGCGGCATTTGAACGACCGATAATTACGATGCGTAATTAATCATAAGACTTGGTGAATGGAAAGGCTGCATTCTCTTAATTTGCTTTGCGTGTAGGTGACAAAAGCTCTTGTAATCCAGGTATCTCGCTCGACCTTTACTTTACCTGCCAAATGTATCCAAAATATTTGTGAAATATTATTGAAATGAAACCAATCCCCAAAAAGTAGCACTTTGTTTGAAAAGCCCAAACCCTGCAACTTTAAGATGGTTGTTGTATACAGCCTTGAGAGCGCTTCTCTTGTCCAGAAAGCTTGGGCCCCCTCATTCACTTCCAGAATCTGGAACACCACGGCTAAAATAATACTAATTAAAATTTAGGAATTATCTGCTTTGCTACTCCAGTCCTCCTTAATCTATTTAGCAGCGCTCTTCACAGTGACTGACGCTGAAGGATTTAGTGATCCTGACAGTAACACAGCAGCAGCATTAATTTACTTTTTCCCTTTCTTGGTTTTCGAAACTTCCTGGATAATGGGTTTCCGGATGACAGATCTTTTGACTGTACTGAAAATGACATGTACTAACTAGTTTTACAGTCCACTATGTCCCTTGAGTAGCATTATCCAGCTGTTATATTAGCTGATTCATTCATACTTACCTGCCCATCAGTGTAACCCTTCCCAGTTAATCCCACGGATTGAACATCCCTGTTTGAACTATATGAATGTGATAGTTGTTGTACGGTGCACTTTGCTCGAGCCTCCAGACGGCCCTGTATACTCACGAGAGATCATATGACGGTGGCAAGGACGGAGCGGCATCTGATGGGGGTAGGGGGAGGACGGGACAAACCAACTCGATGCTTCGCAGAAGGGGAGAGCTATCCTTGGCGTGTGGTTGAAATTATATTGGATGTAGACAATGGCAGAAAACTGGTAAATGAATATTGCACAAACAGTGGTTTTGTAAAAATAAGTGTCGTTTTCCATTGGAGAGGTGGTGATGTTGCTCCGTAATTCCTCCCCCAATTATCTAGATGGTTTAGAGCCTAGCTGTATACACTAAGGGCAAACTGGGTCCCAGTGAGTATTCGTTGTCAGGAGACTGTAATGGAGATGGAAAGCAAAAGCACACAGTTACTTTGTTTAAGCTAATTACCTAAGCTTCAGTTATTCATGTTCCCCAACTAAACGTCCTCTGTAGAAACCGGAGACACTTTCTACAGTATGTTGCACATTTATTATGTGAATCTGTGTCCTGCCAGGGGGAATATTCAAGTTGGCTTTTATAATGGAGATACTTTGCATTGGTTCAATCATAAAACATTTGTGTTTTAAAGGAACATTGGCAGAAAAACTGAGTATCATTTCTATTTAAACATACTAGAGAACCTGGGATCGGGACAACATTGGTGTAAAATCGGTGACGTGTAAACGTCCCAATTTCTAGTACAATAAGGGAAAAACACACAAGGCCGTTTGCGATTGATTACATTGGTTTATTACCTATACATGGTGGACTTTTTGTGAAAAATCATAGCTGTATTGTAAAATATAATGCTACCTTAAGAAAAACAATCTAACATTCCCCTGTCTGAGAAAATACATTGAGTCTTATATATGGTGTACACAGTATTTTGTGTGATATAAAAACATGGATTATCAACACAACCAGAAAAACACCACTCTCCATAACTGACAATACAAACACTGTATCTGGATAAATGATATGGTGTAACCTGAGGATAATGCTCGATCATAGATATGAGACACTGAGTATAGAAATATAGAATACTTTTGCCAGTGGCAGCTCTATGGGAAGGAGATAGACTTGTTATGCTCCCCGCCACTGTAGCTTTGTGTATAGTAATAAATTGTTCATTTCATAAAGTCATCTCTGCCATGGGATGTGATTGTGGCCATGTACTTTATGCTCACACTGCAGTTTTGTCTGAGTCTCATAGGACATGGATGCGGTGCCATGAGAGGTGATGGATAGATGAATGTTGTTCCACTTAGAAGTACGCAGCAATCTTCCTACGTTAGTTAGTCTGGAACCTTGCATCAATCTTTGCTGCTGGGGGACCCTGCTCCTTCCACTATATAACTCCCAGTCTGTGTCTTCCTGCTGCCTCCATTCCCCTCCTCACATCATGTCACTGCCCCTGTCACATACAGCCCTGTCCTCACTGACACATCACTTATCTCCTGATATACTCTGTGCTGCTGGGGGACCCTGCTCCTTCCACTATATAACTCCCAGTCTGTGTCTTCCTGCTGCCTCCATTCCCCTCCTCAAATAATGTCACTGCCCCTGTCACATGCAGCCCTGTCCTCACTGACAGTCAATACGAGTTGATGATTTCCTGAAATATTATGTGCTGCTGTGGTCCTTCCGATCTGATTGTCTAATAGCCTGTGCACATAATGGATGAGCAAGACATAATTATGTTGAGACCCTTTTCAAACACACCTTCCAAATGTCACCCCATTTTAGTAAAATCTACGGGTGTCCTAGTGTATTTCTAAGGTTTATTTTGCTTGTAGTGAACGAACGTTGACGGTTTTTGAAGGCCACAATGCTGTTTTAGGTCAGAGTGACGGATCCGCTGTAGAAGTTCCTTGGTGCGTAGTGCGCAGGCCATGTTATGTACAGCGTCATTGTTCTACTGGTCAGGTCATGGTCTTCGATGACGGCCCTCTTGGCACAGAGATTAATTGTACATTGATTTTTGTACGTTGCCCTGACTCCTAATCTGTGCAGTGGAAGGAAGCGTCTCTTACAACATGCATAGAAAGCTTGTTCCGCACATGAGGTCACCTCCAGATACACCGCTCCAGCACTGTTTATCGCCTGTTTATCCAAGTGAAATGAATCCGTGTGCTGGGATATGTGGTAGAGGTGTTTACATCCCCAGACTCCCAGACGTGTGCAGCTGAACCTGTCTCTGTCCATCATACTCCGCACACAGGGATTTCCTCTCTGTTTGTTTTCGTGCACGTTTTACCTTCCTATCTGCGGCCAGACAGCTGCCCTCTGACTTTATCAGGACTCCCAGACAGAAAGGGACAGCTGGAAATGCCGTCCTGCTCTTACAGTAAATAGTCCGCTTTTAGCGCGTTATAAGGTTACCGAAAAATGTCATTTGAGAGTGTATAAGTGGAAAAAGACGGAGACTGAAAGGCGAAATGAAGCCTGTATATAAGCAACTTGTAAAAATAAGACTTTATGCCATCAATAATTAAATTGAATGTCTACCTAAAACTAAAAATCACCTGGGGTCTAGCGTTCAGGATATGCAGTGGGTCCCCCGGAGTCTTGTATATCCCCCGAATCTGCACCCCAAACATCCCAGCTGTGTTGTGTGATCGTCCGACTCCCCTTGCTCCTGCAGACCCAAACTTTCTTTTACTCTCAATTTGTTTTTTTAATTGTCTTTCGCTGCATGCATGGAGCAGCCCCCAGAGGAGAGACCAGCTAGAAAATGATTAATGCAGCTTGAAACGTATGTTATCAGCTAGTGGTATTGGATTGAGCTGTGTACGGGCGGTGGGAGAACTCTATATAAAGCGCTATGTTCTCCTGTTTGTGGTATTTGCTTAGAACACCCATTGATTTATTGTTAATATTAATGAAAGCTATCCAGTTTGGGTGAAATAGAGTTCGGCTTTTAAGCTACCATTTGTCTGTTTTGTATCTGTTATTAATTTAATAGGGGAGGACTCCTGCAGCTGAGGCGTCGCCTCACATTGGATTTAGCAGCTCAAAATACTAATTGTGTTCTGTGTGCATCCTCATGTCTAGTGTGTAGGTGTCCAGAATGCTATTGTTCAGAAAGATTTACTATGATTGTCATTTATGTAGCGCCAATCATATTGCGCAGCGCTGTAGGGAGGATATGAAATCATTCATCTCTCTCTGTCCTGTTGGAGCGTATGTTCCAGTGCTCCCTACCACACACAGACTAGGGAACGCTACTGTCAGCAGCCAGTTAACCTACCAGCATGGACTGTGGGAGGAAACCGGAGAGAACCTACAAACTCCGCGTACATAGAGTGCAAACTCCACGATTAGTTTATCGGCCGCAAGTTTTCTCACTTTCACCGAGTGGGGCTCAGCACCAAAACTGAGCAAGGGAGAGGCTGACGGGTGTTAACTAGTAAACCAGCCACTCCTAAAGGGCAGGACATAGATTTAAGTTCATTAATATTGCTCACAACGTAGGTTTTTATGTTTTCTAAATATAGCACCACTGATTTTGCAATCATGATTATTGACAAATTGACCTGTACGTTTCAGAACCTTGTCTGAATGGACGTTCTGAGATCCTGTGTTCTCCCAGGGACTTTTATCTGTGCATAGACCAGATTTTGTGTGAAATGAACGCCCAGAAGCTGCTCCGAATATGGGTTATTTCCTAAAACAATCATCGGGGAATTGTCTTGATCTCTTCTCTAAAATTGTACCAAGCTCCTCCATCGTTGACATGAACAGTTTAGAATGCAGCTAGGAGCCCTTTCATCTAAGCATAGTTTACATTTTCAGGTGTCTGGAGCCTTTGAATAATGCTATTAATATAATTATTCTCTTGTGTCGTAGTGGGCAGTCCTATCGTCTCATTTGTAGTTCTAGCTCTACAGGTGGATTTTATATTGGTAAAATCATCTTTAATAATGACAATAAGAGGTGTTCATACAGCAATGAAACAAACGCTAATACTACACAAAGGTTCCCTGCAGTATACTGGATATGCAACATTTTATTCTCTTTAATGTAGTTTATCTCTGTCATATAACCGGAGCAGGCCAGGAATGCAATAATCTATATTTTAAAACGTACCTGTTATACACACTGTGTCCTGAACCAATACTCCTGAGTGTTTACTTTGTGCCTCAGCGATTAGCCAGTCACTAGTTCCTGGTACATTGATAATCTGAATGTTGGTTCAGGACACAACTAGCTGCCATCAGTGTATTTATATGACAGGTACAGTTGTATACAAATCACTTTGTGCTTGTACTGCTGTTTATCGTAGTTTCTTTTCTTTCTTTTGACATTTATTGTCTTTCGGTTTTGACATTTTTATATCCTCGTCTTCCCTGCCTGCTTTTCTATCCACCATTATATACCGTCCGTGAGCACATTCTGGAGATTATTATAAATAAAGCAATTCCTAATGACCTGCGATGAGAATTATACTATAGACCAGAGGTCTCTGTCCTCAAGAGCTACCAACAGGTCATGTTTTCAGGATTCCTTTAATCGCACCCATGTGAGATTGTCTGAGTCAGTAATTGTATCACCTGTTTCTACAGGCGGAAATCCTGAAAACATGATCTGTTGGTTTGAGCTCCTCTGCTGTAGTCTGAATCTGATGTCTTTGTATAAAAGCTTAAAGTACAGTTGTTATTTTTTTCTATTCTGTCCCAGTAAAGCGTCTGACATGTAAAATGTCCTCTTATAGGGAGCATTATGTTAATAAGGGATTGTCACCGTGACTTGATGTTTTCAGCACAAAACTACCAGTGTCACGTGGACGATACCCACATGTTGCCTGGAGAGTTCCCATTGTAAAGTAACACCAGGTAGGTTAGGGAGACAAGTGACAAAAGAACTCTAATGCCTTTAAGGATCAGTCTTATCTAGAACACATTCTACAGACTCCTTAGTTTAGTGTCTTACTTCATTTCCTCTTCCATTCCGTTCACCATAACAGCTGTAAACACACGCACAGCGCTATCTGATGGGGGAAAAGCAAGATGTTCCCTTGACTATGACACACTATGTAATCTAGTGCTGGTAGTCACCTCTGGAAATCTTATAGAAGGAGGTATTTGAATAGGAAATCTTCGTTTGGTGGCATGGTGGTTAGCATTGCTGCCTGACAACACTGGGTCCTTCGGTCCAAATCCCACCAGGGTGCTGTCTGCAGGGAGCTACTGTATTCTTCCTTTGGTCCAGAAATGTACAAGTCAGTTACTTTTGCACAAATCGGCCCTAAGGTTTGTGTTCCTGTGGGAGGGAACATAGATTGTAAGCTCCTTTGGAACAGGAGTGCACTATATAAAGAATCCTTTCGGTAGCACACAGGTTCATTGGATGGATTTTGAAGCTAATATGAATATATCTAATAAGACACAAGAACATGAAAGGTCTATTATCTGTCTGGCAACGAGGACACATACATATTTGCAGGAGAAAATTCAGGTTTATTTTGTTCCTTGTAGCCCTGTTATTGCTAGTAAATGACGCCCACGATGTTATGTATCCTCAGAGTGACAGCAGCCAGCAATATTGGAACTTAACATTTATTTCCATAACATGATTACAGCTTTTATTGATCTTAATAGCAGTAAGCGGTAATAAGAGCTGGTATTCCTTGTCACTGGGAAGGAGCCGTCTCGCCAGCTGACACGTTCAGACGATCCAAACATTCTCTTTTAGAACACTGTGATTTTCCTGCAGTGTTCTGAAGGTATAGAATTCTGCCATAGTGAGATATGGGAAGCCCTGTTCTCCTGCCCCGCTTTCAAGCGCTCCTTTATCGGAACCTGTAAAACTTTCACAATGTCAGTTTTCTAGATCTAAAAGGCCAGTACACCTTCTAAGATGACCTCGGGCCTGAGGTTCTATACTAATCTCATAATAAACGGAACAACAAAGTCCTGCGTTAATGAGCAGATAATATTTAGGCTTTTTCTTCTCTTCAATGTCAAGTAACTGGTTGCTGAATGTGACGGTGATTGTGAAAGATAACTCATCTCATGTATGGTAACTTTAAAACTCGCCAATTATATCTACCTAACAAATTCTTAATCTGGGTACACACTTATGCAATCTTCAGATGCAATTTTTGTAACGATTGAAAGTCCGGATGCTGATTCATGTGTACACACCTACACGTTTTACCTTCAGATCTGTGATCTTCATCTCTCATAACCATCTGCTGAAAAGATTGTGAGTCTGTACACTCTACAGATATCTGCCTATGCTGCTGGGGGTGAGTGCGTGCACACTTCCACATTTCCCCGACATCGTTGATTGTGATTTTTAGGAAGTTAATAAAACCAAATCAACAGATGCACTGTGTGGTTAAGATATGATCGTGGGAGTGTACACACTCCTGCAATCTCTGACCAAACGGTTGTGAATCGTTTGAGCTGCACAATAATTGCATAGGTGTGTACCCAACTTAATCTGCGCCTCTGCTTCAGAGAATGTGCAGATTTATCAGTAAATTTTTTACTGTCTTTACTACTGTTATGCTAGTGAATGAGCAGCGTTCTGTAGGCTAAAGTACATAGGAAGCTGAACTGACTCGTGACACCAATGTCACCAATTGCTCTTTCTGTGGAGGGAAATATACAGAACTTTGAGATCTCTCCCTTTACTTATACCCCATTCATACTGCACCAAAATCCCGGGTTTTTACCGGGGCGAGCTCAAACGACCCGGGTCTTGGTGCAGTATGAATGGTACAAGTCAAAAATCCCGGGTCTAAAAACCCGGGTCTTCAACCCGGGATTTATCGAGGGGTAATTCCCGGGTCGGACCCGGGTTGCCTGCACTATGAATGGTGCAACCTGGGTTTTTCAACCCGGGTTGCACAGAAAACAAGCTGATTGGCTGTCTGCCTGTCTCTGGAGGATTTGGAATTAGGCATTTCTCATTCATTTTATGCTTGCCAAAAAGAGGCCATTAATTTTCCATCTAGAAGTCTAGTCTTTTGGGGTAATCAATGAAATATGCAATGCCTAGCTTTAAAAGTTCCTACAACCTTCCCTTAAATATGTTTCCCAGTCTCTTTATGCCTTTCAGAAAGCCCTCCTAGACTAGTACGACTAAATATATAAGCCAATTGAAGGTATCCTTTATTCATTATTGTATTAATATATTGTGTATCACCATTTTTCAGCCAATGAAAACTGCTCTGGTGATGACTCCCACAAATTGCCAGGGCACAGACTTGTGCAGTATGAATGGGGTCAACCCGGGAAATTCCCGGGTCCGAGGTGCAGTATGAATGGTGTTTCTGAGCTGGAACGCTCCGAGCCCCGGCAAAAACCTGGCTTGAAAAACCCGGGATATTGTCGGGGCGGCAGTATGAAAGCGGTATTATTCACCAGCTTTCAGTTTTGCATAGAACTGCTAATCTAATAATAATTCACCAAAAATTGTACTGTTTTCATCTTTGTCCTCTCAGGATGTATGGATGAAGTAGTAGCTATTATAATTTTATAATGTAGACTTAAGATTGTCTTTGGGATATCACGTGAAATCTATTAGGTGCAAATATTCTACACATTGAGAGTAGTGAGGATGTTGCTGGCAGTAGGACTTATTAGCATCTAATTTGCATGCCACCGTCTGAGACAAAGGAAAGCAAACATCGGATAGGAAGGGGGTAACCATTGTAGACCGCTGAACTGGTGATGTGTGAATCTTCGGCTCTGCAATTCTAATGCACTGAGGTAACTCAATGCATGTTATTAGTTTTCTATTTAGTTATAATTAACTCCTGTTACCTATGGGGGAAAAATAACCTGTCTGACCAGTGCCGTATGCCTGCCATTTAATATCGTCCTCCGCTCTTGTATTCGGACTACAAATACTATCTGTATGTATTGTGTTATTCAACGTACAGTGTATTTCGGGAATGAGGTACAAATGTTCCCGTAACATGTTGTCTGCTGAGTGTCCATGTGTATTTCCTGAGTACCTCCCTTGTATTATTGCTACATAAGGTTTAGTCATCCTGTGATAAGTGGGGATTTCTGTTCTATTAAATGTTTAAGGTTTAATTCCCAGAAATCTGAGATGGGCCCCACCACACGGGGGCCGGCCTGATGTCAACAACCGGCTCGCTCATCCCAGAGTCGGGCCCTGTACAAGTAAACTGTTTATACAGCGTGCTCCCATGGCGTATCCCTTATATAGTCATACATTGCTAGGCACAGCAGAGTGTGAGCGACGGACCCGCCATATCTATGGTATAACGTACGCTGTGGGTACCTGGTGCCCTGCGCAGTCCTCGCTGGGCACACATCTGTGATATCCTGCCCGCTGGCTCTGTGCTGCCGATTCGCTCTGAGCGCTGCTGCTTAGGATCACTTTGTCAGATCTTCCTGTTACATATAAACGAAGTCCAGCACTTCCCCCTGGCCTTTCTCTCCTTGTCACCAGCTGGCCCGTGTTGAGGTGCTTCTGTCACCCCTGATCCAGCGCAGACCACAGACAGACACTCTAAACACTGTACAGAACACGGCACAGCGGCCTGATCTGTATATACAGGTGAAATCCGCAACCTCCCAGACTGTCGGCGAGCTGCGTTATATTACTGTGTAACGGACGTCCTGCTGATAATACTACATACATGTTGTGTTACTAATACAGACACACGTGTAAAAGTGACAGAACTCGAGATAGTTGACTTTGTATTAACGTTTGCTATATGTTTATGTGCAAACTATTCTAGTATATCCTGTAGATTGTAAGCTTGCGAGCAGGGACCTCTTACCTCGCTGTATTACCCAGCATTGTTTTGTTACTGTGTTTGTTACCAATTGTAAAGCGCTACAGAATTCGCTGGCGCAATGTAAATAAATGATGATTATCAGTCGTTTCAGGCTAGGGAGAAGCAGTGTCCTTCAATGCGATGACTGGACAGGAAGCTTGCTGTGTATAGGAGAATACCCTCCCCCAATTAAAACTTTGTTTAATAGCTTCCATATTTTATTGTATCAGCAGACCTGTGTTTTAATATAACCAGTCCTCTTTAATGTTTTGTCCTGTACAGCATTTTAGTGTGGAGAGATCTTGGAACTTTAATTTTCACCCCTTTGTTTTCCTGACTTATTAATCTTATATTGCACATGTATATATTGTGTATTTGTGGTGGGCTCAATGACTGTATATTCCTTTTTATATGACTTTTTTTTCTCTTTTGGTTCTATTTCAGGCCAAGCCCATTTACGGAGGATGGCTGTTGCTGGCACCAGAAGGGACGGACTTTGACAATCCCATGCACAGATCCCGGGTAAGAGACCCTGGCCTCAACTGGTTAATACCTTCATTGCCGTATCCTGTATGATTTTAAAGTGTCATCTCCAAATAAAAGTACACACTGTGATATTGAAAGCATCTAACGGTGCTCTGTGCCCTATTACAGCTTCAGAATAGAACTTTAGTCATTTCTTATTACACAAGATACATTGGCTGTTTTCTTCTTTGTAAACCTCTAGAATGTCAGCTGAATCTACCTCCTTCCTCTCAATTGTATCCTGCCGCCTCTGGTTTTATGGAGCGCAAGGCATCTAAAGATTATCTTATTTTGTTTTTAAATCAGAATATTTAAATTCCTATTTTGACATCTATACCCCTGATGGGTGTAATGGATGGACAGCTGGATTTAAGCAGATACTTAGCGGCTTATGTGTGATGTTTCCCCTGCACCACTGTACAAAACATTTTCTATTGCATTGTATAGGTGGGGTAGAGTTTATTGTGGATAAGGATTAAGTAAAGTATCTGTGCTATTAATATCTGTCAAAGACTTGGGTATTAATGGGGAAAAAATAGAGTTGACTGCAATAGGTGCAGGGTGAATACTGCTGTTTATTGTTTTTTATTTCGTCTTCTGCTAAACCTAATTCTGTAGTATTTTGAAAGACCCGTGAAGATTGGTGAATGGACCACGGAACCTTACATTATGTCTGTTTAAAAGGTGTCCTAGCGATGTTTGCAAGTGGAGTTTTTCCAATTCACAAGCCTCCCCCACAGTCTGGTCCCTCTTCCCTTACATTGGCAGCACCTTGTGAGCCCTGGGGCGCACCAGCCACCAGGAAAGACTCAGAAGCTGCCCACGCGGAATGCGCCGTGATCTTCTGAATCTTACCCATGGGCACCACCTCTCCAGCAATCGCTGATGCTGTTCGCTGGTGCCTCCTGCGGCTGCTGTAAAGGTAGCCGCCCCAAAATTTCTAATGGTGGGACTGCTTCATGCTCTTCCAAGCTCTAATTGCATCCTTTTGTTTGTGAAAGTTGCAAGATACATAGGAAAAAGAGCGCTCAGAGCACCAAGCAGTATGTATCCACCCCTCCTCTTTGTGGATTTATTTTATGAATGGAGTGTGAGAATGTTTTTGTTATGCTCACATCTGCTTTCAATTGTGCAAGGGTTAATTTCTCCCCACCCCCGGTTTGTGATCTGGTCTTCGGCGTTTCCCATCGGAGACACTGGTTAGAGAAAGATCCCACCTCATTTAGACTCGTGTTTTTCCTGTCTCTGATCTCATCGTGTAATAACAGATTAAATATAGAAGTCTGACCAATATAAAACCCAATAATTGGAGGATTAGGCAGCATCAAACAAACACAGGAGCCAAACCTACATATCTCTTCTGAAGGCTCATTGTTTCCAAGCTAGAATCCGGGACACTGAATAAATCCCATACATAGATATCTTCTGTATGCGTTCCCATTGGCATGCAGTCAGTTAAATAGGACTTTTCTTAGTTTATCTTCTACCAATCTCAGACACTTCGTAGAAGCTGTTGTCATTCCCTAAAATAGCCGGGGGGAATATGAGACTTCTGCGTCCTGACTGAGGTTTATTAAAAGCCGCTGCCTGGAAGTACAAGAACAATATCTTCTAAGGGAAGGCGATGCGAATTGTCTGTTCATCCTTGTTAAAAGCTCAACGGTATTCATATAAACACCTTAGTGTATGTCTTACTGTACTGTAGGCCACACATTCACCGTACAAAGGAAACCGGCTTCAGAATAAGCTGCTCTATATTTTTTGTAGGTAAACTTTTGAGCAATGTTCTATTTTTACTCCTATGAGTTGTTTTTCACCATGCTGTGCAAAAACTATGGAAAACAATAGGTAGCTTCTTTCAAATTCATTGTTACCTGGCTGGGATGTCCAACGACGGAGGTAGGTTGCGCCCATTTGGGTATGGCGCCAATCACTGGGGGGATTTTATAGGACAGTTGACGAAACTGCCACTTTTGTGCGATTCCACAAATGTCGAGTCATAATACGGATTCCATTTGTGTCGTTCTGGGTATGTGAGGTGATTGACCATCCTTTTCAATGAAAGAGTCTCTGGTTTGGCCACATTATAGTTCCTGCATTTTTGAAAACTATAAATGTTTTGAAAATGACATAGACAAACATTGAGTTCCAAATACAGCAAGTATTTCAGCCGTCGCTCAGTCTCTGCCCCCTATACAATGGCGTTGTCTTGTTCCGCACATGGCCAGATGGCATCGGCTATGGATGCAGCGGCACTTATTAGCGGAATTCAGGAAACCATTCTTCTCTATGAGAAGTGAAAATGCATACTGTGACAAATCTAATACAAATAAAGAATAAGAACTGGGTCTTAACTAAATGGTTCCTTGGTTGGCAGCCTATCCCAGTTAAGTCATGGGGTCATATTTTTTTTTTGTTTTGTTTTATGCAACTAACAAAATGCATTCCCGAACGCTGCAAACAGATTTGATTCAGAGCACAATAAGTTCCTAGAAATGGCCAAAACTGAGTATTGGAACAAGAGACAACACTTGGGACCTGACTGCTGTACAAGACTCCTGGAGAGACGCACTGGATCTGTGAGCACAGTAAGACAGAGATGGAAACCCTAATTGATTCATGTTTGGAGCACTGATTACAGGGCACTACTCTGTGTTTTAAAGTATAGAAGGAAAACATTTCTTTGTTAATGACTGTGACCCTTTCACCTCCTGCTGATGGGACTTCCCCGGTCTTTTGTTTGTTCTTATCGGGCAAGAGACGTGTGCAGCAATCACCCGGCTGCCATACAAGGAGAGGACCCACCATGCTGGAAAACAGCATTTTTTTTTTTTAGTTTTTGTTTTGCAATGTTTTCGTTTTCTTTAGTTATTCCAAAAATAATGTAAATAACTTCCCCCAAAACCATCTGATTGTGTCTCCCTAGGTAGGCTGATTCCGGTCACACATGTGTTTTTGGGTTTTTTTTTGTTTTTTTTAAGCAAATTTGAATAACCTAGACTATGCTGGCCCGACCTGTACACATCAGTTACTCCACATTTGTTCAACTTTGCCGTCCAAAACCTCAAATCCACTACTGGGTGGAGTTGTTGGCCGTGTATAACTTTTTTTTTTTTTTGTTTGTTTGGCGCTTTTCATCCGGTATACTGGTTCCCCGAAGACCCCAGTTACCCCATACCTGCCCTGTACTTTAGCCATGCTCGTCTGATCCATGTGGGCACAGTTGTTGTCAGTGCCTCCCCCCCCCCCCCCCCTTCATACTTTGCTTGCACTAAGGGAAAACAACCTGGGCCGTGGGACTAGGGAACAGGAGACCAATGTTGGGACTTGGAGGTTTCGGGCACCTGGCTATTTGGGCAAACTGTATACTTAGATATAGGTAAAACACCAGATTTAATGTAAACTCCTTCCAACGCTAGATCTTTTGGGTGTAGTTTTTCCTTAATAACTTTTTTTATTTTTATTTTTTTTATTTCATTGAACCATTGTTTTATATGCAATTAAGTAAAATGTTCTGAACCACAAACAAAAGTCACAGCCAATGTATTCCTATGTGTATTTGATCCCTGAGGAACGTGAACAGCGGTGTGTAGTTACGTAGATCCATCTGGTTTAACTTTTCTTTCCTGACAGATTGTGGGTCAAGCTGTGTTTTGATCTAGTTGCAGTGAGAGAGAGAGAGATGCGCTGCCTCTAATCTGACCAGGTGATCTCCCCACTGCCGGATAAACCACAGACTGAGGTTTATTGGAGCAGAAGTTGCCTCCTGGGTAATGCTGCCTTAAATGGGCATCAAACGAGCAGCCAGAGAGATGTGTGAGGGGCTTTACCCCCGTCTGGTATCACACACAGACTCTGCCCGTTGTGTAACGTTTTCAGTGCAAGCAGCTATGGACTGGCTGGCAGATCAGGGGTTAAATCATTCACTATAGGAAATAGCCGTGTTTTTTTTTCTTTTAAAGGTAGGAAAGAGGTTATTCTAAGAAAACTGACTTTTTTCCAAGAGAAATATAAATATTACCTTGTTCAATTTTATGGCCTGGGGAATTTATAGCAGGCAGGTTTTCTCCTCCCAAATGCTATAATTCTGCATTTATGTAATAGCAGTATTGTGCAAATCGTTTATCCAGTCCTATATGCAGAGTGGCGGCAGCCATTTTGTTCCCAGGACCGACGTTCAGCCTATCCCTTCACAAGAAGCTGAGGCGCTAGTTCCTAATGAAATTGGTTGGAATGCCCTCCCTTGAATGCTGGTTCGGGACACAAAATCACTGCCTCTGCTGTAAATGATGCTCTTAAAAATCTTTATTTAAAAAGAAAATGGACACTTTTTCTCATTTACTTGTTTCACTTGTTACTATGTGTTTTTTTGCGGGGTTTTTTGTCCTGGTCTATGTAATGTGACGAGGGAGAATCCCGTAACTAGAAGATGCCGTTTACAAAGTAATAGGCTTCTAAACCTAAAATGCTGATGGTTACTGTGGGGAATCCGCTGGTCACGTTGGCTATTATGTGTTTTAGGAAACCGAGAAACACTTTTGCCTGTGCACCCCGCACCTCCTGTATATAAGTACATCGATACCTCCGGTCGTTGCTTCCACTGATATAAAACGCCAGGAGCTCAAAACAAAGAACCTTCAGTGGTGCCTTATCTGCAACTAGGGGAAGAACTCCGTTTCCATTATAAATATATAGCAGCAATCCGTCTCACTGGGATATCCGTACTTTTATAGCATCAGTTGTTATAAATGTTTCCCAGAGTTGGGTTCGGTCAGTCCGTGGATTCCTTTACATAATATTTGAGCTGTTATATAACGTAACATTTACCAATTCTTGTTTTATTTTTAATGACCCATAAATTATAGGTATTGGTTAATGGCATTCAGTTTTGTTTTCCTAAACACCATTAAGCAAGGTCTACAGCCCCCTCTCCCTCAGCCTAATAATGGACTATATGTTTCCTGGTTCTTGACACTGGTAACATTCAGGTGATATACAGTACACTGCTGACTTGTTAACATGAGTCTTCTCTGCTGGTCTGCTCAGTCTCAAGACAGCAGCAGTGGAGATGTTCTCTACATCCAATATTAATGGCTGCACCCCTGTGTGACTTCCAGCTATTCACCAATTCTCAAAACGTAATCAGATCTTTGTGACCAGATAATTTCGAAAAAATGAATTAGTCCAGTAATGTAACACGGGATTGGAGATTTAATCTAATGTCCACAGTCTGAACCAGTCAACTCTAAGTAATAGTGCAGAAGGGTCCTAACGTCTGGGGGCTTTGCGACTCAGACGTATTCAGCCTTCTTGGGGGGGCTTCTGCAAAAGCTGATTTAGAATTTCCCTGCTGCCACCACCGTTTGTGTGAAGAGCCCTGACGGGAGCTGCTGACTGGCCAGATGTCATAGTGGCCCAAACGCAACATTTCGGCTGCAATTAAAGTCAAAAAGACGAATGAGTGTGCTGTGAACTTTTGGGGTTTCAGATGTAGGACTCGCCCATTCTGCTAGTTGTGGGGATGGCAAAATTACAGGTAAACGCTCAGTACGTTCAGATGTCTCCTTTTTGAATCCCTTTCACCAGTGTGTTTTTGGTTTTGCATTTTTGGCCTGCGTGATACCAGTTGTAGCTAATCTGTCTTTTTAGGTTAGACGGTCAGACCGTCCAAAATGTGGCTGTCTTGGGTCTACTTAATTGTGTTCCTGTTTTTATATCTCAATGTCCTGTGTGATACTATTCTAAGAAGATACTTTTATTTTCTCCGTCTAATCCCGTTCTCTCCCCGTCTCTCTGTTTCCACACAGAAATGGCAGCGGAGGTTCTTCATCCTGTACGAGCACGGTCTTCTCCGCTACGCCCTGGACGAAATGGTAAGATGTCCTTCTCTGCCTGCCAATGGTTGTACCCCCAAGTGTGTCTTATCCCCTGGTGGGAGCCAGACGCGTGTCTAATAATGTCCTATTAGCACAAGGTGCAGGATCCAATGGAATGTTTGATTTGTTCTCAATCAGGTTCTATATTATTCCTGGTATGTAGTGAACGCGTTTACTGTGTAACCTCAGTAGTAGGTGAAGTATCAGGTTTGTGTGGGAAACTGTAAACGTATTTATTTTAAGGCAGTTGTACTACTTGTTACGTGCTTACTGTGGTATTTCCTTTAAGGCTATTCAGGTTGGGCTGTGTGTGTTGAGTTTAAGCATATTCTTGGGTGTCATCTCGGTTAATTTTGTGTTTTGTTTTGTTTTTCTTGTCCCTGGGGCCACAGAGTGGAACAAAACTATGACCATCTTCTCCTATATCTAGCTCCCTATAACCTGTGATTTCGTAATTAAACCTAATTCTGTAAAAATGGTGGAGGGCCGCTCGCAGTCACCAGACAATAACGTCTGGAAGAAACCTGTGCGTCTGAAGGAGTACACTTATTTCAGTCATCAGAAAGCTACGAGGTTTTATTCTGAATAAGTGACATTCCAATATAATTTCCCTTTAAAAAAGGGAGGGTGCATTGTGAAAGCTACTTGAAGTTAAATTCCAGGCCTTGCTTTGAAGTGCGCTGACTATGTAAAGTGGAGGCAGACATTTTGTGGGTTAAATGGATATTTGAGAGTACAGTTAGTTCACAATGAACCGGTGACTTTAGTAAGGTAAAAAAGATCCCTCAGTGGTGTCTGACTTGTCATAAATATTGGTTAGTCTCACAAAATGGCTGTCTCCACAGAACAACTGTCCGTGCTCAACTGTACAGCCAATGTAAATAGTATTTCTGTCAGGGTAATGGGATGTTTACATATATATTAATGTTTTCATATATACTATTGCTACTTTCTGCTCACTGGGATAGGGTACAATGATGTCTGTCATTTTTGTTACTTTTCAGACCCGATTTGAGGTAACTTTTCAATTGCAATACTGTTTTATATAGTGGTGATAACTTATTCTGTCACTCCTTTACTGCCGTTTGTAAATATAAGCACTGGTTCTGCAGACCAAGCCTGGACAGCCTGTGGCTCGCTATTGGCTGGCAAAGCATGCTGGGACTTGTAGTTTCACTGCTCCTGGAAAGCCACAGGTTGTCCTGGCCTGCTATAGACTATGCTTGTTTTAATTAGTACTTCTAATTATATAAGAAATAAATAAATTATGATCTTTTCTAGTGAAATGGATCCTGCTTGTATTATGCCTCAGTGATATAACTGGTCCTGGCTAATTATCGTTTCACCTCACAAAATTGCTAGAACATATTTATTTTATTTTTCTCCCTCCTTGAGATCCTTTCTCTGTGCCGAGATAGAAATGGCTAAAAAAAAATATTTTACTTGTAACGTTTACCAAGTGACGTGCGGTTCGTTTTCAGCTCTGCCCTAGGATAGACAAAGCCCTAGACTCTGCCGTTTCACATACAAACATGTTTATCAGACACGTAGAAAGCATGGAGTCAGAAGCTAGCATGTCCCGAAATCTTGGTTCTTATAAAATGTTACCACAAGAGTATGCTGTGGACTGGTTTAATTAATAGTTTAAGTGCTGTTAAACTACAACTTTCAGCATTCTCAGCCTCTATAGGACCTGTTGGCTCTTTGCAAGTATCCATGGTCTGTAATCTGCATTCCGATATGTAGGAATGAGTTCCAGGATGTTATTAGTGAGCTGCTTCACTGCTAGGAACGCTATAATAAAAGCCATTAGTTGTGATGGAAGGAAAGTGATTTCATTAATGTTTTACTCTCCTCTGCCAATCCACATTCCACTAAAAAGGACACGTTCTCCGATACACGGCTATACAGCTTCATATCCCCAGTGTTACTATGACTGACTGCCCACAGAGTCTCCTTGTTTTTGGGTATGCACTAAACTACCAAAAAAAAGAGACAGCTGTCTCGTGCAAATCCTCCAACGGGAGACAGGGGGTTAAGACAACACTACATGAGCTGGTGTATTGTCTCCAGCCGGAGATGATAGTGCTGAATGCGGGAGCGTGTCCCTACCTGCTGGTCATATGTACTGTGCATTCCACAGTCCCACGTTCTACCTGAGCGGCTGCATATGTCTGTAGGCGCCAGCACCCCCCCCTTCCCCCAATCATGTTGGCTGCACAAGAATTCATTAAAATGGGAGCAAGTGTAAATTTTTTGGCCCGTCTCCTTTACCTGTCAGCTAGACACAGAACGCAGTTTAATATCTGTGTCTTACTGTCATTTACAGCTGGTGTTTAGGACACCTACATACAGAAACTGAACCCACAACACAGTAGCTTATCCTGTGGTTTTAGAAACATAGAGATGGAATTTCTGTGTGTGTTCTAAAAGAAACAAAACAACCCAGAAAACTGCCAGACAATACTCGCTCCCCTCTGTCAGAGTTGCCTAAATGATTAATGGTTTCTGCTGTGGAAGCACAATGCTGGCCCATAATACCCTCGCTGTTTCCCAGCAATAAGGTGCAAGTTCAGGTAACCGGCTGAGATCCCAAGCGGCCTCACGTCTCTTTATGTTCATGGTAATGTAACGTTGAGCGGAAGGGGAACAGTCTTTGTTTTTGTTGGAGATCGTTCTGGTTACTTGTAAGAAGACGCATGAAATCGTCCTAGTTTCTTTATTACTTTCATTCAATCTGTTGTTAATGATTTAGAGTTTGCCAAGCGTTAAGCAACTTTAATGACAGTCACATGAGATGTAGTGAGCAACGAGGCTTTGGAACGCCCCTCTTCTCAGGCATGCTTGTTGACGGCACAATCCCCCACCACCATCCCTTGCTTTAATGTGACAACTGAGCGATGTGTTCAGTTTATTTACCACTGCGGCACGATTTAGACAGGGAGGACAACCTGGGAAATATGGCATGTTGCAAAGGAAAAAGTCTTTCTGTTGTGGGTTGCAGCTTTACTAAGAAGTGTCCACTCAAAATTCTCATGGTCTATCCCCCATTTTTAGCAATAGTATGATATGTAAACATTGTAATTCCCTTTCCCCGCTGCCTTAGTCATATGGTCATTGGAAAGCACCTGTTAGACCTTGTACTTTAAACGCTCATTTGAAAGGATAGAGTGTGCTCCAAAAGCCTTTCGGCCGCCTAATGTACCTTGTAGCAAGCATTAAGGCTTGACGTTGACACACATTGAATGTTGGTCAGACGCTGTACAGGTTTCTTCACTTACATTATTTTTTGGGGGGGGGGCTAAGCACATTGAAGCGGACTTTAAATTCGTGCAGTGAGCGTCTGATGTCAGGAACCGCCGTGCGTTCCTCATGGTTGATAGAAACTGAATTTGAAGAGCGACAGTAACTCTTCAGCCCTAATGGTTACAACTAACAAGTAACAATAGTGCTGGTTGACTGTTACATTCTGTTGTAATATACACACACGCCCGATTCTCTGGGGTATTCAATTGTTAGCGTTAACGGAAAAAAACGAGCGCTCAAAAAATCTTAGCGTTAATACGATAATTACTCGCGGAATTTCAGCTCGCCGCTCCCTGAGCGGCGAGCTGAAATTCCGCGAGTAAACTACCGTATTAACGCTTTTCTCGCGCAATATTACCGTATAAACGGTAATATTTTTTGAGCACTCGTTTTTTTCCGTTAACGCTAACACAGTTGAATACCCTATTATACAATTAAACTATACTGCTAGAACGGCTATAAAGTCCCATTATCAATTTATATTTGTGTCTGGTAATTTCCTCCCTCAATAGTTGTAGTCTGCCCAGAAAAAAAAGTGTTCTGACATCTTTATAAGAATTTGGATCTGGCGCAATGTATTTGCTGTAATGTAAATCATTCTTCTGTATGGTGGCGAAAACCCTGTAGGGAAGGAGTTGGGAGAAATTTTAACGTATTAAGAGATGAGACATTCAGCACTGAAAATGAAAAGTTTGTCAACCATAAAAATGACTCTAAGGCTTAGTTGGTGACACGGGAGTTTACATTTAGTTTGGTTTTGATATCAGACCTGTTTTCCACCCTTATGTTGCATTAGTATATTTTTCTGGGAGCAGTTTTATGTGGCACGTTGCAGCGATAAATTATAAATGGAGTTTGTTGGAGCAAGGAAATTGGAAACATAAGGGGTTAAGCAGGAATCCACGGTTTGTACCTTGGTGTTGTGTTGTCCTGTAGTGATCAGGATTCCTGCAGGCAGTGTGACCAAGTGCTCCGTGCAAGATCTGCTTTACATAGAAGCACCTTAAAGTCCACTTCTCATAGGCGTTGTATAATGGCTGCAGTGATTAACTTATAGCGCACTATTAAGGCTCGGTTTACATGATTCTCTTCAATTAAAAAAATAAATAAATCCTCCTGCACAGACATAATTAGCTTCTTCTGTACTAAGATCTCCTTGAGTAAACAGCAAGTGGCGAGTTTATCTACTGCTTTAGGAGGACCCCTTGCTTTGTTACCTCTAAAGTGAGCTAAGGGTAGCAAGCTGGATCCCATTAATGTACAGCTACTTTATGGTATAGATGGTTTGGAGCACTTAGCATGCAGCGGGAAGTGAGCAACCTGCCAATTTAACCATAAAGTAATTTTTGCTCCCTTATTTTTACATTTTTTTTTTTAATATTTGTAAGAAATATAGGTTTTCGAATACAACCCGAAAAGTAAGTGTGTGTGTGAATACGTTTTTTTAAAAAATAACTCTTGAAATCCTGCATCCGATTTTGTCCACCATGCACCCCTATTTTGCTTGTAATTTGTAACTTTATGAAAGGAGAACCATGATGGCATGAAAGCTTGTTAGTCACGGGGCAGATTAAAAAAAAAAAAAATGTCCTTCAAATCAGCTGTTTTGAATCGTGACAGCATGCCATTGTTTTGATTTGCGGATCATTGTATTGTATATCTGATGGTTGGAGGACACCAAAAACAGATTCTGGCATCTTACTGTGTGCCCACAACTTTTTGATTTACAGGTCCCTCGTTGCTGATATGTCACTGAAAGTCCACCCCATTTTTTTCAGTAAGGCACTGGGGCTTATTTAATTTACATGTTTACGTTTTTGAATAATAAGATTTTATGTGATGCAGCGGCCACTCCTGATGACTCGTGTCATGATGCCTTCCGCTGGCAGACGTAAAAGGTCAGTTTCCCAGACTGTAAGCTCCTGGGTTTAGATGTATTATAAGAGTATTTCTGGAGATAAGTATTGGCACACTAGGATTAGGAACGGTCCTGCTGTTCCTTGGTGCCTTTTAAGGATACAGGCAGTGGTCCAGCACCAGCCAGCGATCCCGGTTTATTGCAGTAATGTTTGAGCATCAGAACATTGAACTCCAGTAATTAGGACCAGCTGGACGTCTCTGCACCCTACAAACCATCCTCCTCTCCCACTGACTGCAGGCCTGCTCATCGTGGGAGCTTCTGTTAGAGACTAGTGTGCTTCATACGTCTTCCGCTGCTTCCCATGGACTGTGTGTCTGTCTGCAGGACGTGTAGGGGGAGCCCCTCAATGGTTACATTATTAGATATACTAGAACTCCTCTCCTGAGATTTATCTGGTCACAGAACAATCACTTTGTTAGAATATCTCCCAACATGTCTTTCCGATTAAAAGGGGCCTCACAGGAGTAAGATAAAATAACATAGACTTCAGGAGTGGAACTGCAGGCGACACCAGCGTTGGCAAGAGATTGACTTGAGCTTTGTCACAAATAACTACATTTATTTCTTGATCATTCTCTCCCATTTGTTATACATTGGGACCGATTCAATTGGCCGCGAGGTGCTGGCGGGACATCTCCTCGCTCTCCGGTTGCGCACCAAGCACATTAATACAGTGCACAAATCTTAGCTCATGAATATGAGCGGAGCCTTCTGTAAAAAGGCAGACGTGCTTCGTCTTCGGAGTGGAACGGAGACGCATCGAGTCCCCTCGTGCCAAATTCAAACCACCCCTTTGTAGGTCTTTCAGTCTCGTGTTAAGCTTATTGAACTAAATTCTAGCCTTGACATTTTATATATGAAACATGAAGATAAAATACACAGAGCTTCCGTGGACAGTCAGGGACGCTTAGAACAAAGTACAGTGAGATTTGAGGGACGTCTCCTCCTTTCGTTACCCACGTCTTCAGGACATTGATAAAAGACTTGGCGTAGAGTGCCAGCTATATTTACTGTAACTGGTTTATCAGTTCAGACTGCGGTCTGTACAGACCATTTGTTACCCTTGAGAATTGCTCACACAAACGCTATCTTTGTAATGCTGCTAGATAGAGAAGCTCTACCCTACTAAGCAATGGCTGAAGAGATCAGACCCTGTGCTGGAGGGATTGTTACGTATAAACCTATTCATTACTTATACTTTAATCTACGTGCTCTCTTCTGTCACGATTTCGATTTGTTTGTACTGTTTCTGTGGGGATGTCTCGTTGTCACGACAGGACTTTAGTCCAGACTGCCGGGAATTCTGGGACTTGCTCAGAAGTGGTAGCCACACCCTTGATGGGATAACCCTGTTCCCCATTGTGATATGCCCACATTCACATCACAAAACGTATATGTTTATGGTGTATACTGCATGTGTGTGTTTTGTGAGTTTTTTTTTTTTTTTAAAAGCCCTTTTTGTCTGTCTCTATACACATTGACCTACGTTTTTATAAAACAAGTGCAGACAGTGGTTCTTAAACTGATGTTTCTGAATGAATTCATAGTTGTGTGTGTTTTATTTATTTAGTAGTTTTGAGATCCTGCCCTACATGAAGTAGTTTTGCGATTGCTCTGGAACTGTTTAACAGAATACATTACTTTCCTACTTCAAGTGAAATTACCGCCTACTCCAAGGTAGTGTTGAAACTGAGGTGTTTGAGGGTAGTTTTGCGTGTTTGTTTTGTTTTCTGTGATCTGCATAGCATTTGTGGAACACACTGCTCTGTTAACCGTTAATGCTAATTTGCACAACTGTCCTCAGTGCAGTGCACTTAACATCGGTTTTGCAAAATGTTGCTGATTGTCTGCTCTGCAGGGTGATCTGAGGAGCTAGTAAACATCCACCACTCTGGCCTGTTACTTGCAAATGGAAATATTTCTCTGACACTTGGCCCCAGGTTCAGGGAATGTTCTTATACCATGAATTAAAGGTACTTCTCAGAAATCATGGGAGATGTTGCATTTGTCAAAAGTTGTTGCATTTGTGCAAATACTTCCTCCTCGTGTCGCCAGCACACGTCTGTACGGATGGATGTACTGCCAGCAGCGCAGAGCGAGGGAGTTAAAGACTGATGTCACCGCTTCTTCACCTCCATCTGGTCCTGGTAGCAGAAACAGCTGTTCTTCGCCTGCGTCTGGAAGTGTGAGACTCTGGTGGTAGCTGCTGTGTGTAATTACAGTGGAAAATCGCTCCCCGCAAAGCCTTAAAATGCCTCTTTGAAGAGCTTCCCGGCCATTCTTGGGCAAATTGCTGCAAATCTGATTTGTAATATGTGAGAGCTCGCCTCTTATGGGCACAGCTGGAGCTCGGAGCGTTTCTCCCAGCTGTAAAGCACTGACCTGCTGGCGGATGCCCTCCTGCTTCCCTACTGATAAAGGAAAGTTTAATCTGCCCTTAAACGTATTGGTTCTGCAGCACCCAGTCCTGCAGCGCTGTGCGACATGGTGAATTTTGCCAGTTAAAACACCACAGAATTAGGAGGGGCAAATAAAATCCTGTTACCGGCCCAGTCACGCCCTATACAAGGCCACTGGTTGCCACAGGAAGACATAACCTGTCTGTAGTCACGTGGAACGCAAAGATCAGCTATGCCTATCGTGGCATCACCGTCGTGACCGAAACACTGCTGGGCCATCAACCAGACAGATGTCATTTTGCTAGGCTTATTTTCCTCTCTCGCCGTTCCACTTCTGTCTCCCCACTCTACCAAGCCCTTCACTGGCTCCCCATCCCCTACAGAATCCCTTTCAAGCTCCTTACTCTTAACTTACAAGGCCCTCGCCAACTCCACTGCTCCCTACATCCCCAACCTTATCTCTATTCACGCTCCATCCCGCCCGCTACGATCATCTAACGATCGTCGCCTCTCTTCCCCTCTGATTACCTCCTCATCATGCACGTATCCAAGACTTCTCCTGCGCCGCTCCCCTCCATTGGAACAAGCTCCCACGATTCATCAGAATTTCCCCTAATCTGTCCTCTTTCAAATGAACATTAAAAACCCACCTTTTTTCCTTCCAGTCGCATGCCTAACCTCCAACCTGCCGGCTACCTCTCTCTCTCTCTCACATCCCTTCTTCCCTTCTCCCCCTTCCTCGACTCTGTCTCCGTTTCTCCCGTCTCTCCGTCTCATCCATGTGTCTTTCTGTCTTCCCCTCCCTTTAGATTGTACGCTCCTTTGAGCAGGGCTCTCCTACCTCCTGTTTCCATTACTTTTAACTGCGCTCTCCAGCTACTCAGCTCACCTTCTCTCGGACCTTCTGCCCTCTGTCTCCTCTCGTGTCTCTCTGCTCCTCTCAGTGGCTCTTAACCTGTCATCCGCGTCCACCCTTTTGGGCTCAGGTTACCAGCCTGTACTGGTTATCCCGCACCCTCACCCTCTCTTTCTAGCTGTGCTTTGAGCTCCCAGAGTTATAGTGCTTACTGTTACTTGTACTGTGCTGTTTCCCCTTGTACTGTGCCATTGTTTGTCCTTGTACGGCGCTACGGATACTTTGTGGCGCCCTCTAAATAAAAACTAATAATAATAATTTTGTAGTCCCCATTTTTATGGCTTCTGCAGCACATGCATCGTAATTGTCTGTGCTGGCAAGAAATATAGTTCAGGTGAAGGTTGATTTTTGGCTGCAGGTGACGGTCAATGAAGTCGTGTCGGGATGTGGCGGTTGGCAATGTATACGTTTCCTCAAAAAGGTAAGGTTACAGGCAGGTGTCCACCACAGTACATGGGATTGTGGAGCAAAATGACAGCATCTGCAGAGATGCAGAAGTTTCCTCTGGCCAATAGGAGGAGTTGGGTGGAGCCGATAGAGCTCCTTGAAGTAGGTGCTCGGATGCGTCTAGTTTTTAGTGAACGTATTTTACACTTCAGTGGAGAAGTTACCTTTCTGGGCTCACTCCACCAAATGCAAAACACAGCTTCAAACAAGTGCCACATGTCCTGTGTAGTCTATACCAGGCAACATTTTAGGAGAAACCAGAATTAAAATTTAATGAAAGGGTTTGTTGTAAAGTATTAGGAGAATGGACTTTGACGTGATGTTTTGCACTGGATACTTCTCCGCTTGCCCGCAGACGGAGGTGAATTGCAAAGATTGCACTCACTAGATGGCAAAGGGGTCTCAAGAATGGGGAATAAGACCATCACTGATGTATTCTGGTACGTCATACTCAGCACCAGCCTGAAGACAGACTAGTCTAGAGCCATAGGTATTGGCTTAGTGTATAGAAAGTGGCCATGACTTATTGTTTGCTATGTGTTATCTAAGTTGCATCCTGTGTGTGTTGTGCACTGGAATCCACAGCCCTGTGTGCAGATGTACCATGTACTTATAGTAGGTGGTCACTCCATGGGGAATACAGTGGTATTTAATATTGTTAGAGTGGGCGCACAGACCTGGTGTAAATAAGGAGTCAGAGAGGATCATGAACCAATCTTCAAGAAAACATAATCCGTGTGATTGACATAATGAACAGCTGAGTCAAAATACGACACTGTTTGATCCTCTTGTTAAACTTGTGGCTTTTAATTATAAGCCCCTCCTGCATTAATGAGATGCTCTCTTGCTTCTAAAGTCCGCCATAAGCATCCACAGGCTTTGTACTGCTGGTTCATGAGCAGCTGAACAATGTGACTGATCGGGGTGGCCAGCAGCATGCCAGGTAACCATCAGTTTCTTTATGTTTAAATAGGATTGGTCATCCATAGCTGCAGACTGCTATGCCTCCTGGGAAATGTAGTCCCCCACTGCTGTTGGATGGGGTTATATTATTAGACACTTTTATTGCAGGAGTGTTCTGTTCATTGCACAGGTTACAGTTTTGCTCAAACCTTAGCTTCAAAATGTAAGCGCTTACAAAACCAGTCATCTCTTGGGCAGTATTTTCTTTTTCTTTGTATGGATTTGCGCGCAGTTGTGTTTATTGCCCAGATGTTTATGGATAATCACCTCTGCTGCTGGACACGCTGTCTCTACATGCACTTTTCCCGTCATTTCTCCCCCCCCCCCAAGTGCTCATAGTTCTATATCCGGCTCAGTGCAGCGTCTCTGGTCTCGTCTGGTCTCTTCTCCTTTTATTGTCATTTTATTAGTGTCTAATGTGGGAAGTTACCCCTCCAGTAAACCCTTCGACCTTCTGCGGCCCCACCCCCCATGCCCCCCCGCAGTCTGTGGGAAGCCTGCGCCTAGGGCAGTATTCTCAAGCATTCCTAAATTTGGAGATTTTTTTTTTTTTTTTGGTTTTATTATTTTTTTTTGTTTCCCGGCTGGCAATGTGCCTAATTGATCCGTTGTTTCTGCTTTTTTCCCAGCTGGAAGGGGAGGTGGGGGTTCTCGGGCTCAGTGACATCCAGTTCAGGATTTGCTGCGTGACACTTATCTTGGGGGGAGAGGATGTTGCAATCGGATGATTTTGGTAGATCTGTAAATGAAAGCGGTGTGTTCAGTTTGGGATAGTGGCATAAATCCTATTGCTGATGCCTACTCTATGGGCACTTGTAATATCCTATACAGGAGATGTCAGACTGCGTTATATATATACTATAAAGGTTCTGACTCCCAAGGCTACGTTACTAGCTGTGCCTGCCAAGGTCATAATGTAACACATTTGCAGATTCTTCAGCTCTTATCACAATTCTCGGCTATCAAAACAAAATGGTTTTCTCAAACGTAACCCTCCATCCCCCCTTTATAAAATGTTTGGGTTTTTTTGTCTATGCGTTTGGCGGAAATGGCTTAATTAGCAGGGCAGCTTACTGTAAACCCCCAGTCATGAGTAAGGACATGACGGTCTGCAGCATTGAATAACTCGGCAGATCTGTGACCATTGACTTGAGACCATTGCAAACAATGAAATCGTGCAATTGGTGAATTGCCTACGGTCTGTGGCTGACCATTTATTCCGCCCTCACCCTACCTTACCAGGCCAAGAAATGGTTACTGTGCTGGAACCGGGGAATGGTTTCTTCCTTGCAGCCCTGGTGCCTTGTATTTCATTCCAGCCAGGGTACAGGCTGCAAGGAATATGTGTGTTCTCTCTGGGTTTCTGCCCTGGGATGAAGTTGTAAACTCCCCTGATGCAGCTACATCAGAATCATGTCATCTGTGCGGCTCTACAGAATATTTTGGCACTATTCGTTAAAGCCACAGAAGTAACCATATCCATACAATTGATCTGACGACCATTCCATTGCCCAAATAACACTGTGTTGAGTGTGCAGCTTCTGTTGAAGTTGTAGACAGTGTGCGCCTCTACCCTCCCAATAGAAGCACTAAATCATTCACAAGTGCCTGTAAACATCTTGGTAACTGGCCAGACTGTGTAGCAGAGGTCTCCTGTTGTGGTAACTTCTCTTCAATGAGCATCAACCTCACTGAGACACAGAGCCAGAAATCTATCTGCAGGTCACTAGAGCTCCGTGATCTTGCTGTAGGATTACAAAATACACTTCTACATGGCCCAAGAAGGAGTAAATACAATATCCACTACATGCAATGTTGCGTGATTTTAGCTAGTATATCCATGTATTTTCTTGGCTTGAAGGGCCTTTTTAAAGCACTAAAAAGAATCGGGCGTAATTATCGGCATTTTGGCCCATGCAAGATCAATGGGTCTTGGCAAGCTATACGACGGAAGTCCCAGAGGGTTATGCATATATCTGAGCCCCCCCCCCCCTCTGCATCTGGCTGTGTTTATGATTTTAGTATTCATGTGTGTATCCTTCTGACAGCTACTTGGGGTAATATTTTATATATACTATAGAAAACGCGTGTCTGTAGATTACCATGTCCAAACTGTAATTTAGTTTGGATTTCTTGGAATAGAGTAGCTCACAGTGGATAAGCGGCCCAATGATCTATGGGTAGGGCCCTAGAGGGAACCTTGGTGTACAAATGCCTTGAGCTTGCTATTGAAAATTGTATTGCAAAATGCATAGTGTTTTTGTC